>NC_143042.1:55970000-56005000 GCF_057628025.1 Oncorhynchus mykiss | reverse complement strand
AGAGGTCCCAGGTGGGAGTTGGCTGTGAACAGGGAGATGAGTCGAAGAGAACTGAAGATATTAGCTATAGCAAACAATGCTTCTGCTATCAGGGTAGGGTGCCACATCTCCCACTCTTCTCTAGGACGGGAAGAGTTGTACTACAGAGAGAAGGAGAGAGGGTTAAGGAGGGAGGGAGAGAGGGGATAGGGTGCCACATCTCCCACTCTTCTCTAGGACGGGGGGAGTTGTACTACGGAGAGAGAGAGGGTTAAGGAGGGAGAGAGAGTGGGGAAAGAGAGAGAGGGATGAAGGGTGGGAGGGAGGGATGGATCGATGGATGGATGAGAGAGAGATAGAGAGGGGGTAGGGAAGGAGAGAGAGAGGGAGAGAGAGAGAGAGGGAAAGGGAGAGAGAGAGAGAGAGAGGAAAGTAGAAAGGAAGGGAGAGATTTTTATGGTTTGACAACATGTCAAAGTTCAATCTTGGCATGGTTGAGCTCCTCTCATTCTAAATGTAGCTTCTCAGCCAGTATCAGAGGAATCCATATAGCACTGCTGCTATCAACATTCACTAACACAAACACCCATCATGCATGCACTCACAACAAACTACACACATTCAGCTCTAGTCAGAACACCAAGTTGAGGCCTATCAACACTGAATGTTCCAGAATGTTCATCACAATGTTCCAGAATGTTCCACAATGTTCCAGAATGTTCATAAAAATGTTCCAGGATGTCCCAGGATGTTCCAGAATGTTCATCACAATGATCCAGGATGTCCCAGGATGTTCCAGAATGTTCCAGAATGTTCATCACAATGTTCCAGGATGTTCCAGGATGGTGTGTTGATGAATACTTCACAACGAATGTTCCTAGAAAGAACACTTCTGGGCAACTCCCCAGAGGTTTTTCCTCCGTCCCCCAAATACAGTGCCTTGCGAAAGTATTCGGCCCCCTTGAACTTTGCGACCTTTTGCCACATTTCAGGCTTCAAACATAAAGATATAAAACTGTATTTTTTTGTGAAGAATCAAAATCACCAAGTGTGTGTGTGTGCATCTTACCTTAACATAAGCCACTATCTTCAGTGATATAGTAGCCAGGTAGAGGGAGTTCATAGCAAAATCCATCAGGTTCCACCAGTCGTGTATATACTCTGTAAAACCTCCATCCCACATCTCCTTAATCTCAGCCCAGATAAAACCTGATATATATATATAGAGAGAGAGAGGAAGAGAGAGAGAGAGAGAGAGAGAGACCAGTTGATGTTACTCTTCAATAACAGACCCCAAAGCAAATCAGGGGAAGGAAATTGGAAATTGGGAATTCAAGGTGGAATTTTTTTTTATCTCCTCAGTGATTCTGTCTCAGTGATTCTGTCTCAGTGATTCTCTCCTCAGTTATTCTCTCCTCAGTGATTCTCCCCTCAGTGATTCTCCCCTCAGTGATTCTCTCTGTGATTCTCTCCTCAGTGATTCTCTCTCAGTGATTCTCTCCTCAGTGATTCTCTCTTAGTGATTCTCTCTGTGATTCTCAACTCAGTGATTCTCTCCTCAGTGATTCTGACTCAGTGATTCTGTCTCAGTGATTCTCTCCTCAGTGATTCTCTCCTCAGTGATTCTCCCTTCAGTGATTCTCCCCTCGGTGATTCTCCCCTCAGTGATTCTCCCCTCAGTGATTCTCCCCTCAGTGATTCTCTCCTCAGTAATTCTCTTCTCAGTGATTCTCTCTGTGATTCTCTCTGTGATTCTCTCCTCAGTGATTCTCTCCTCAGTGATTCTCTCTTAGTGATTCTCTCTGTGATTCTCAACTCAGTGATTCTCTCCTCAGTGATTATCTTCTCAGTGATTCTCTCTCAGTGATTCTCTCCTCAGTGATTCTCTCCTCACCTAGTACCCAGGGTAGTATCATCCATTCAACCACAGTAGGAGGAGGGCCCTGCATTAAATTACATCAGATTAGATTGCATGAATGTATTGGTCACAAATGGTTAAAAATATTAAAAACATCTTCCTAGTCAGCAAAAACCATACGATGTTGTTCTGATTTTGTTATTTTAATATAATGGGAACACTGGGCCTAAGGTTACCTGCATTTGTAGATAAATATAAATGACCTAATAAATGACTGACTTAGCATAACTTAAAAGGGATACTTCAGGATTTTGGCAATGAGCGAAACTAGCGTTGGCACAATAACTGGAAGTCTATGGGGGAGCATGCTAACAGATACTTCCAGTCATTGTGCTAACGCTAGTTAGCATTTACTCGCAAAACTACCTCTAACTTCCTTCATACTGGACACAGAGACATAAAAATGGTATCCACAAGTTCATCTGACTCTGGGCGAAGTAGATACCAACATCCCAAAGTATCCCTGTAATTAATATTTAATTCATTCATTACTTCCTGACTTACCTGCATGTGTAGGTTAGTCCTGGCGATGTGTTGTGAGGCGAGGAGGAGGAGGAAGAGGAAGTTCAGGTACGATGCTGTGTGACAGATAAACTTGATGAAGGGTTTCTTCACAAACACACCTAGGGCAGACTTAGGGGCTAGGAGATATATCTGGAGAAAGAGGGAGGCAGAGAAAAGAGAGGGAAGAGAGAGGGAATAGAGAGGGAAGAGAGAGGAGAGAGAGGGAAGAGAGAGGGAGGCAGGGAAGAGAGAGGGAGGAGAGAGAGAGGGAGGCAGAGAAAAGAGAGGGAAGAGAGAGGGAATAGAGAGGGAAGAGAGAGGAGAGAGAGGGAAGAGAGAGGGAGGCAGAGAAGAGAGAGGGAAGAGAGAGGGAGGAGAGAGAGAGGGAGGCAGAGAAGAGAGAGGGTAGAGAGAGGGAGGCAGAGAAGAGAGAGGGAAGAGAGAGGGAGGAGAGAGGGAGGGGAGAGGAGAGAGGGAAGAGAAGAGAGAGGGAGGCAGAGAAGAGAGAGGGAAGGGAGAGAGAGGGAGGGGAGAGAGAGGGAGGCAGAGAAGAGAGAGGGAAGAGAGAGGGAGGGGAGAGAGACAGAGGCAGAGAAGAGAGAGGGAGGCAGAGAGGGAGGGGAGAGAGAGGGAGGCAGAGAAGAGAGAGGGAAGAGAGAGGGAGGCAGAGAAGAGAGAGGGAAGAGAGAGGGAGGAGAGAGAGAGGGAGGCAGAGAAGAGAGAGGGTAGAGAGAGGGAGGCAGAGAAGAGAGAGGGAAGAGAGAGGGAGGAGAGAGGGAGGGGAGAGGAGAGAGGGAAGAGAAGAGAGAGGGAGGCAGAGAAGAGAGGGGGAAGAAAGAGGGAGGGGAGAGAGACGGAGGCAGAGAAGAGAGAGGGAGGCAGAGAGGGAGGGAGAGAGAGGGAGGCAGAGAAGAGAGAGGGGGAGAGAGAGGGAAGAGAGAGGGATTAGAGAGGGAAGGGAGAGAGAGGGAGGGGAGCGAGAGGGAGGCAGAGAAGAGAGAGGGAAGAAAGAGGGAGGGGAGAGAGACGGAGGCAGAGAAGAGAGAGGGAGGCAGAGAGGGAGGGAGAGAGAGGGAGGCAGAGAAGAGAGAGGGAGGCAGAGAAGAGAGGGAGGGGAGAGAGAGGGAAGAGAGAGGGAAGAGAGAGGGAAGGGAGAGAGAGGGAGGGGAGAGAGAGGGAGGCAGAGAAGAGAGAGGGAAGAGAGAGGGAGGGGAGAGAGACAGAGGCAGAGAAGAGAGAGGGAGGCAGAGAGGGAGGGGAGAGAGAGGGAGGCAGAGAAGAGAGAGGGAAGAGAGAGGGAGGCAGAGAAGAGAGAGGGAAGAGAGAGGGAGGAGAGAGAGAGGGAGGCAGAGAAGAGAGAGGGTAGAGAGAGGGAGGCAGAGAAGAGAGAGGGAAGAGAGAGGGAGGAGAGAGGGAGGGGAGAGGAGAGAGGGAAGAGAAGAGAGAGGGAGGCAGAGAAGAGAGGGGGAAGAAAGAGGGAGGGGAGAGAGACGGAGGCAGAGAAGAGAGAGGGAGGCAGAGAGGGAGGGAGAGAGAGGGAGGCAGAGAAGAGAGAGGGGGAGAGAGAGGGAAGAGAGAGGGATTAGAGAGGGAAGGGAGAGAGAGGGAGGGGAGCGAGAGGGAGGCAGAGAAGAGAGAGGGAAGAAAGAGGGAGGGGAGAGAGACGGAGGCAGAGAAGAGAGAGGGAGGCAGAGAGGGAGGGAGAGAGAGGGAGGCAGAGAAGAGAGAGGGAGGCAGAGAAGAGAGGGAGGGGAGAGAGAGGGAAGAGAGAGGGAAGAGAGAGGGAAGAGAGAGGGAGGGGAGAGAGAGGGAGGCAGAAAAGAGAGAGGGAAGAGAGAGGGGGGAGAGAGAGGGAGGCAGACAAGAGAGAGGGAAGAGAGAGGGGGGAGAGAGGGAAGAGAGAGGGAGGGGAGAGGAGAGAGGGAAGAGAAGAGAGGGAAGAGAGAGGGAGGCAGAGAAGAGAGAGGGAGGGGAGAGAGAGGGAGGGGAGAGAGAGGGAGGCAGAGAAGAGAGAGGGAAGAGAGAGGGAGGGGAGAGAGAGGGAGGCAGAGAAGAGAGAGGGAAGCAGAGAGGGAGGGGGGAGAGGGAGGCAGAGAAGATAGAGGGAAGAGAGAGGGAGGGGATAGAGGGAGGCAGAGAAGAGAGAGGGGCACAGAGAAGAGAGGGAAGAGAGAGGGAGGGGAGAGAGAGGGAAGAGAGAGGGATTAGAGAGGGAGGGGGAGAGAAGGAGGCAGAGGAGAGAGAGGGAGGCAGAGAAGAGAGAGGGAAGAGAGAGGGAGGGGAGAGAGAGGGAGGCAGAGAAGAGAGAGGGAGGTAGAGAAGAGAGACAGTGTTTGGGTCGGTACGATAGTGTTTGGGCCTGTACGATAGTGTTTGGGCTTGTACGATAGTGTTTGGGCCTGTACGATAGTGTTTGGGTCGGTACGATAGTGTTTTGGTCTGTACGATAATGTTTGGGTCTGTATGATAGTGTTTGGGTCGGCACGACAGTGTTTGGGTCGGTACGACAGTGTTTGGGTCTGTACGATAGTTTTTGGGTCTGTATGATTATGTTTGGGTCTGTACGATAGTGTTTGGGTTGGTATACTGTATACTGACCATTGAGAAGACAGGGAACAGCAGTCCTATGATGAAACAGGTCCCCAGTTTGACAACCCAGTGTCTCCTCCTCCAGCCAGGAAACCCATCGTACCACAGAGTAGCTAGGAGCTGTTGGCAGTTAGGCTGGGCTACAAACTACAGAGAGAGAAGAAGAAGAGGACAGACATGAACCCATCATACCACAGAGTAACTAGGAGATGCTGGCAGTTAGGCTGGGCTACAAACTACAGAGAGAGAAGAAGAAGAGGACAGACATGAACCCATCATACCACAGAGTAGCTAGGAGCTGCTGGCAGTTAGGCTGGGCTACAAACTACAGAGAGAGAAGAAGAAGAGGACAGACATGAACCCATCCTACCACAGAGTAACTAGGAGATGCTGGCAGTTAGGCTGGGCTACAAACTACCCAGAGAGAGAAGAAGAAGAGGACAGACATGAACCCATCGTACCACAGAGTAGCTAGGAGCTGCTGGCAGTTAGGCTGGGCTACAAACTACAGAGAGAGAAGAAGAAGAGGACAGACATGATGAACCCATCGTACCACAGAGTAGCTAGGAGCTGTTGGCAGTTAGGCTGGGCTACAAACTACAGAGAGAGAAGAAGAAGAGGACAGACATGAACCCATCATACCACAGAGTAGCTAGGAGCTGCTGGCAGTTAGGCTGGGCTACAAACTACAGAGAGAGAAGAAGAAGAGGACAGACATGAACCCATCATACCACAGAGTAGCTAGGAGCTGTTGGCAGTTAGGCTGGGCTACAAACTACAGAGAGAGAAGAAGAAGAGGACAGACATGAACCCATCGTACCACAGAGTAGCTAGGAGCTGTTGGCAGTTAGGTTGGGCTACAAACTACCCAGAGAGAAGAAGAAGAGGACAGACATGAACCCATCATACCACAGAGTAGCTAGGAGCTGTTAGCAGTTAGGCTGGGCTACAAACTACAGAGAGAGAAGAAGAAGAGGACAGACATGAACCCATCATACCACAGAGTAGCTAGGAGCTGCTGGCAGTTAGGCTGGGCTACAAACTACAGAGAGAAGAAGAAGACGACAGACATGAACCCATCATACCACAGAGTAACTAGGAGATGCTGGCAGTTAGGCTGGGCTACAAACTACAGAGAGAGAAGAAGAAGAGGACAGACATGAACCCATCATACCACAGAGTAGCTAGGAGCTGTTGGCAGTTAGGCTGGGCTACAAACAACAGAGAGAGAAGAAGAAGAGGACAGACATGAACCCATCGTACCACAGAGTAGCTAGGAGCTGTTGGCAGTTAGGTTGGGCTACAAACTACCCAGAGAGAAGAAGAAGAGGACAGACATGAACCCATCATACCACAGAGTAGCTAGGAGCTGTTAGCAGTTAGGCTGGGCTACAAACTACAGAGAGAGAAGAAGAAGACGACAGACATGAACCCATCGTACCACAGAGTAGCTAGGAGCTGCTGGCAGTTAGGCTGGGCTACAAACTACAGAGAGAGAAGAAGAAGAGGACAGACATGATGAACCCATCGTACCACAGAGTAGCTAGGAGCTGTTGGCAGTTAGGCTGGGCTACAAACTACAGAGAGAGAAGAAGAAGAGGACAGACATGAACCCATCATACCACAGAGTAGCTAGGAGCTGCTGGCAGTTAGGCTGGGCTACAAACTACAGAGAGAGAAGAAGAAGAGGACAGACATGAACCCATCATACCACAGAGTAGCTAGGAGCTGTTGGCAGTTAGGCTGGGCTACAAACTACAGAGAGAGAAGAAGAAGAGGACAGACATGAACCCATCGTACCACAGAGTAGCTAGGAGCTGTTGGCAGTTAGGTTGGGCTACAAACTACCCAGAGAGAAGAAGAAGAGGACAGACATGAACCCATCATACCACAGAGTAGCTAGGAGCTGTTAGCAGTTAGGCTGGGCTACAAACTACAGAGAGAGAAGAAGAAGAGGACAGACATGAACCCATCGTACCACAGAGTAGCTAGGAGCTGCTGGCAGTTAGGCTGGGCTACAAACTACAGAGAGAGAAGAAGAAGAGGACAGACATGATGAACCCATCGTACCACAGAGTAGCTAGGAGCTGTTGGCAGTTAGGCTGGGCTACAAACTACAGAGAGAGAAGAAGAAGAGGACAGACATGAACCCATCATACCACAGAGTAGCTAGGAGCTGCTGGCAGTTAGGCTGGGCTACAAACTACAGAGAGAGAAGAAGAAGAGGACAGACATGAACCCATCATACCACAGAGTAACTAGGAGATGCTGGCAGTTAGGCTGGGCTACAAACTACCCAGAGAGAAGAAGAAGAGGACAGACATGAACCCATCGTACCACAGTTGAGACAAAAGAAGAAAGAGAGAGAGGGGAGGGGACGAGGGTGTTGCGGTTTTTCAAAGTCGATGACGACCATTTTCTTCAAAGTGTTTTTTTAATCTCAGTAAAAGCCCAGAGAGAGAAAGAAAGAGAGGGGAGGGACTGTGGTTGTAAATGATCCCCTGTTAGAGACTTTGATTGTATCTGTCCATTCTAACATAATAAAACATGACCTTAGTACCGTTCGTAAATCCCAGGACTTTAACTAATTAAAAAGCCTCTACAGTTGTTCACTGTAGAATATGCTAATGTTGTATTGCCTTGTCTGTCAAGACTTAAAACTCATTCCCAAAATATTTATCAAAACTTGATTTATACTACTGTCGATGTGATGGACTCGACAACATGAACACACACAGACACAACTATAGGTTTTTATCCTTTAAAGACATTTAAAGACGTTTGAACAAAAACACCTATAGCAACTAGGTCTCACAGTCTCACGTCAGAATTAAACGTTCATCCATGTTTCTTAAAACATACTAAACTAACACATGGAATTGTTTTTAAGATGGTCAAACCATTGATCATTTAACTCTTTGATTTAGAATTTTAGGACCCCTTTAGGTATCCCCACAAAAATATAACAAAATTATTTGATAAAATATTGAATTTGGCCTTTACTACTATAGCACCTAGAAACACAACGGATAACACATTCATAAATGACAAAACACAGGTCTTGAAGTGTCTGTCCTACATCTAGGAGAAGCTCAGGATATATACAGTGCCTTGCGAAAGTATTCGGCCCGCTTGAACTTTGCGACCTTTTGCCACATTTCAGGCTTCAAACATAAAGATATAAAACTGTATTTTTTTGTGAAGAATCAACATCAAGTGGGACACAATCATGAAGTGGAACGACATTTATTGGATATTTCAAACTTTTTTAACAAATCCAAAACTGAAAAATTGGGCGTATTTTACATCAGAAAAGCAGAAGTTAATATTTGGTACAGAAACCTTTGTTTGCAATTACAGAGATCATACGCTTCCTGTAGTTCTTGACCAGGTTTGCACACACTGCAGCAGGGATTTTGGCCCACTCCTCCATGCAGACCTTCTCCAGATCCTTCAGGTTTCCGGGCTGTCGCTGGGCAATACAGACTTTCAGTTCCCTTCAAAGATGTTCTATTGGGTTCAGATCTGGAGCCTGGCTAGGCCACTCCAGGACCTTGAGATGCTACTTACGGAGCCACTCCTTAGTTGCCCTGGCTGTGTGTTTCGGGTCGTTGTCATGCTGGAAGACCCAGCCACGATCCATCTTCAATGCTCGTACTGAGGGAAGGAGGTTGTTGGCCAAGATCTCGCGATACATGGCCTCATCCATCCTCCCCTCAATACGGTGCAGTCGTACTGTCCCCTTTGCAGAAAAGCATCCCAAAGAATGATGTTTCCACCTCCATGCTTCACGGTTGGGATGGTGTTCTTGGTGTTGTACTCAACCTTCTTCTACCTCCAAACACGGCGAGTGGAGTTTAGACCAAAAAGCTCTATTTTTGTCTCATCAGACCACATTACCTTCTCCCATTCCTCCTCTGGATCATCCAGATGGACATTGGCAAACTTCAGACGGGCCTGGACATGCGCTGGCTTGAGCCGGGGGACCTTGCGTGCGCTGCAGGATTTTAATCCGTGACGGCGTAGTGTGTTACTAATGGTTTTCTTTGAGACTGTGGTCCCAGCTCTCTCCAGGTCATTGACCAGGCCCTGCCGTGTAGTTCTGGGCTGGTCCCTCACCTTCCTCATGATCATTGATGCCCCACGAGGTGAGATCTTGCATGGAGCCCCAGACCGAGGGTGATTGACA
Source organism: Oncorhynchus mykiss (assembly GCF_057628025.1). NCBI lineage: Eukaryota > Metazoa > Chordata > Actinopteri > Salmoniformes > Salmonidae > Oncorhynchus > Oncorhynchus mykiss. The sequence goes on along the minus strand of NC_143042.1, from coordinate 55,995,821 downwards.
GTCATCTTGAACTTCATCCATTTTCTAATAATTGCGCCAACAGTTATTGCCTTCTCACCAAGCTGCTTGCCTATTCTCCTGTAGCCCATCCCAGCCCTATGCAGGTCTACAATTTTATCCCTGATGTCCTTACACAGCTCTCTGGTCTTGGCCATTGTGGAGAGGTTGGAGTCTGTTTGATTGAGTGTGTGGACAGGTGTCTTTTATACAGGTAACGAGTTCAAACAGGTGCAGTTAATACAGGTGGAGAACAGGAGGGATTCTTAACAAAAAAGTAAAAGGTCTGTGAGAGACGGAACTCTTACTGGTTGGTGATCAAATACTTATGTCATGCAATAAAATGCAAATTAATTACTTAAAAATCATACAATGTGATTTTCTGCATTTTTGTTTTAGATTCCGTCTCTCACAGTTGAAGTGTACCCATGATAAAAATGACAGACATGCTTTGTAAGTAGGAAAACCTGCAAAATCGGCAGTGTGTCAAATACTTGTTCTCCCCACTGTATATATATATATATATATATATATATATATACACACACACACACTACCGTTCAAGAGTTTGGGGTCATTTAAGAATGTCCTTGTTTTTGAAAGAAAAGCAAATTTTTTGTCCATTAAAATAACATCAAATTGATCAGAAATACAGTGTAGACATTGATAATTTTGTAAATGACTATTGGAGCTGGAAACAGGGGCCCATTATCAGCAACCACCACTCCTGTGTTCCAATGGCAAGTTGTGTTACCTAATCCAAATTTATCATTTTAAAAGGCTAATTGATCATTAGAAAATCACTTTGCAATTATGTTAGCACAGCTGAAAACTGTTGTCCTGATTAAAGAAGCAATAAAACTGGCCTTCTTTAGACTAGTTGAGTATCTGGAGCATCAGCATTTGTGGGTTCGATTACAGGCTCAAAATGGCCAGAAACAAATAACTTTCTTCTGAATCTTGTCAGTCTATTCTTGTTCTGAGAAATGAAGGCTATTCCATGTGAGTAATTGCTAAGAATCTGAAGATCTGTGTACTACTCCCTTCACAGAACAGAGCAAACTGGCTCTAACCAGAATAGAAAGATGGGTGGGAGGCCCCGGTGCACAACTGAGCAAGAGGACAAGTACATTAGAGTGTCTAGTTTGAGAAACAGATGCCTCACAAATCCTCAACTGGCAGCTTCATTAAATAGTACCAAAAAAACACCAGTCTCAACGTCAACAGTGAAGAGGCGACTCCGGGATGCTGGCCTTCTAGGGAGGGTTGCAAAGAAAAAGCCAAATATCAGACTGGCCAATGGGGAAGAGAACACAGACAGAGGCAGATAGGGCTAACTGGCTAGCTACTACTTTTAGGTAGCTAGATAGCCACGAAGAATTGTCAGCTAGCTATGGAATGCCGTTTTGATCTTTGCTTGTGTCAAAAGTAAGATTAAAGTCAAATAACACTTGTTGGGACCTGACGGTGCCCATCGATGTCCAGGGGAGGCGGAGGGGTGTAGCACAAGCCAGGGGACCAGGATCCGGCCTGAGGACGGAAACATGACGGAAACATGAAAAGAGGATGAGATAGTAAGTGGTTAGTAGGGAGCTGTAATCTATAGGTGATCTCGTTGACCCTCCAGAGGATCTTGAAAGGCCCCAACAAACAGGGGGCTCAAATTCTTACAAGGCAGGTGGAGCGGGAGGTTCCTGGTGGAGAGCGATCACGCGATCACCAGGATGGAACACGCAAGCCTCACTGCGGTGGCGTATTCAGGAGCCTGTTCCTTCTGGAGGCGGACAACACTCTTGAGCCTCATGTGGGCATCGTTCCAAACCTCCTCTGCGCATCTAACCAATCGTCCACTGCAGGAGCTTCGGTCTAGCTCGGGGTCCACAGAGTCGGGGCTGGCTGATATCCAAGGACACACTGGAAGGGGATCAGCCCGGTGGAGGAGTGACGCAGTGAATTCTGGGCATAATCTGCCCAGGGAAGGAATCGTGCCCACTCACCCTGCCGGTCCTGGCAGTGACTCCTAAAGAACCTCCCCAGCTCTTGGTTCATCCTCTCCACCTGCCCTTTGGACTGAGGCCGGTACCCGGAAGTGAGGTTGACCGTGACCCCCAGCTTCTCCATTACGGCACTCCTGTGATGTGAATTAAGGGCCACGGTCGGAGACCTGAAGAGCGGTAGGGAGAGCAGAGATAAAACGGCAGGGTTGAGAGAATCTGTCCACAACAACCATAATAGTAGTGAAACCATCAGAAGAGGGGAGATCAGTGACAAAATAATTGGACAGATGAGACCAAGGCCGCTGAGGAACGGGAAGGGGAAGGAGTTTCCCCGCAGGGCACATACAGGCAGGAGTTGACATAGCGAGCAATGTTCTTCGCCAAGGAGGGCCACCAGTACTTCCGGAGATAGATTGAATAGTGAGGGTGATATCTGAGTGTCCAGTGAGGAGAGATGTGTGTGCCCAGGTCAACAGCCAATCCCTAATTCCCCCTAATTCCCCGTGGGAACGTAGGGGCGCTCTGGAGGACAGGTAGCAGGCGCGGGCTCCCTCTCCCAAGCCTTCTACGTCCCAAAGCATAGGGGCAACGACTCGGAAGGGCGGAATATTGGGTGCACTCAGGACAGGAACCTCTCCCGAATTCGTAGACACGGGACAGGGCATCGTCTTTGATGTTCTTTGAACCTGGGCGATATGACAAGCTGAAGCAGAAATCTAATGAAGAAAAGGGCCCACCTTGCTTGTTGTGAGTTCAACCGCCTTGCTGTCCATATGTACTCCAGGTTCTGATGGTCGGTGAAGATGAGAAATGGGTCCTTGGCACCCTCCAGCCAGTGTCTTCACTGGATGGCCCCCACGGCCACTTCTGAAGCGTATGATCTGGGTGTATCAGCAACGGGGCGGAGGTGAAACGCCCCTTCAGTATACGGAAGGCCTCATCGAGGCCTCATCATGCAGGACTTACGAGGACCACCCTTGAGGAGAGAAGTGAGAGCAGAGACGATGGAGATTATGAAAAAATGAACTCTCAACCTACGTGGAACGACATGGGAAGGAAAAGCAGGTCCTCCGGCATTCCGGTGCCCAGTCAGTGATTTTTCATCCTCGAGATGGTGGGGTCACGACGTTGGAGCCACCAGAGGCAGGGGTTGACTACGTGTACGGTTTAATTGATGATGAGGAAGGGATGCTTTCTTGATGCATTGGTTCCACTGTGAGGGTGAGTGGTGTTGTGATGTACGTTATTGTGCCGGTTTCATAATGGTCAACTATACAGTGCTTGGACCGTGAAAGGAGAGCGGGTATGATTTGATGTTCAGGGAGGAGGCGAGGACCTGGTCCATGAAGTTTACCGTGGTACCGAAGTCCACTAGAGCTGTAGAGACAACACATGAGGGACAGCCAGCCAGTGAAATGGAAACCAGAAAGAGTTTGGCGGAAAGTGATGATGATTGAACACTCATCCGGGAGACCGGATGATCACCTCGTGGACTCGGGTTGGAACGTACCCCGCTGAACAGATGCCAATCTGCCTCAAGGGGGGTTCAGGACAGCCAAAAGGAGGAAGCGAGAGACGAGGAGGGGTGACGGTGCTCTCGAAGAAGTTTATCCAGGCGGATAACCTTCTTCCAAGGAAAGGTTGTCGTCCAACTTCGTCTGGACCTCTTTGCGCAGTCCGTTTCGGAAAAAGGTGCAGACCACCAGCATATTCCATCTGTCACCGTCTGGAAGGTGAGGGCGTACTCCGCTGCAGTCTGGGCACCCTGCCGGAATCCTGAGCCATGAACCTCTCATTGAAACCCAGCTCCTCCTCTCCTCTCTCCCAGATGGCTGTAGGCGACTCCAAAGCCTGTCCGGTCAGCAGAGAAATAAACATGGCAACCTTGGACCTCTCGGTGGTGGAGGCTCATGTCTGAATGGACGAAATAGAGAGAACACCAGAGTAGGAAGCCACGGCATTTCGATGGAGTCCCATCATATTTTTCCAGGAGGGACGATGACCTGGGCGGACCGCTGGATGGGCTGGGGGACTGGCTCGTTGAGACAACTCATGATAGAGTATTTTCCGCTAGTTAGAGATGAATCCTCTTTAGTTGTTGTTGTTGTGTACCTTATCCATTACCCTACCCAGTTGAGCCAGCCGGTCTGGGTGTTGACGGAGTAGGTGTTCCTGTTCGTCGACCATCTGTCCTTAACTTCTGCTGCTTCCATATCTTTGGAGGCAGTATTCTGTAACGCAGGGAGTCAGGGAGCAGGTAACCACCAGGTGTGCGTAATGATGGTTGTCATTTGTGCTTAACGATGGGGAGCCGGTGTGTGTAATGATGGAAACCAGGTGTGCGTAATGATGGTTCCAGGACCGGTGGTTTGTAGATCGACGACGTGGAGCGCCGGAACGGGAGAGAGGTAGTAGGAGTAATTTACAAACAAAGCATTTGTAAAATTTGTAAAAGTACATTATTTTCATTAGGAATGTAGTGGAGTAAAAGTAAAAGTTGTCAGAAATATAAATAGTGAGGTAAAGTTCAGATACCCCAGAAAAACTACTTAAGGAATACTTTGAAGTATTTTTACTGAAGTACTTTACACCACTGGGTAGTATGCATATTGAGAAACACCCAGTGTCTGGTTGGGATGGTAACGCAGCATATGTGTGTTTTTAAAACTGTGTCGCCATGGCGCTGAGGGCCTGTGTTCCTTCCTGTCTCTCTTCCAACCAGATGTTAGTAGGTAGCTAATCATAACAGACCAGAGTCCCTCTATAACTCCATCTCTCTCTCTTTTTCCATCTCTCTCTCCCCTTCCATCTCTTTTTCTCTCCCTCTCCCCCTCTCTCCCTCTCTCTCTCTCTCTCTCTCTCGCTCCCTCTTTCTCCATCTCTCTCTCTCCCCTTCCATCTCTTTTCCTCTCCCTATCCCTCTTTCTCCATCTCTCTCTCCCCTTCCATCTCTTTTCCTCTCCCCCTCTCTCTTGGTCTCCTTCTCCTGCTCCCTAGCCAACAATTGACTGGTCATATGACAGACACTAGACAGACAACAGGTTGCCTCTACCATCTTTCTGAGTAGTGACAGTCTACCTTACCTGCTTTATCTCACCCTCCATCCCTCCACCCCCTCTCTCTAGTCAATCTGGCTAGAGATCTAGCCAATCTAGCCAATCTGCTTCTGAGTAGTGACAGTCTAGCGTCCCTCTCTCCCCCTCTCTACCCCCATCTCTCCTTCCCTTTCTAGACAGCTTTGTACTTCTTCTAAATCCCTATTCTACCTTCTCTCTGTGTGTTATGACAGAATGACAGACTAGTAAGTCCTCTCCTGTACTATACTACACTCTGTGGACTCCCTCTGCTTTCTGTCAGACCGTACAGTGGCACGGGGACTCTAAAGTGAGATGGAAGAGACAGAGGAGACAGAAAGAAGAGAATGGAGGCAGGGAGGCAGTGTCTTTTATTACATACAAACAGTTTCCTAAAGAGAGGGGGGTAAAAAAAGAGACAGACAGACAGACAGGCAGGCAGGCAGGCAGGCAGGCAGGCAGACAGACAGACAGACAGAGGGACAGAGGAGAGCTTGGGAGAGGTGAGGAGAGCTAGCGAGGGGCCCCTCTCCATCCTTCTCCTTTCCTCCTTTCATCTTCCCTCCATCTAATATTCCTCAACTTCTAACAAATCCCTTTTCTGAGAAGCAACAACACATTCTCAAGCATCAAAAGACATCTGCCTTACACCTACCTTCCTTGCACCTACCTGCGGCAGTGTAGCCTAGTGGTTAGAGTGTTGGACTAATAGCCAAAGGTTGCAAGTTCGAATCTGTTATACTCACAGACATCATTCAAACAGTTTTAGAAACTTCAGAGTGTTTTCTATCAAAATCTACTAATAATATGCATATATTAGCAACTGGGCTCTGGGCACCTTTCATCCAAGCTACTCAATACTGCCCCTGCAGCCACAAGAAGATAATATGTCCTACCTCTTTGTGTTGGTATTTGATGGCCAGTTTGAGTTTGGCCAGGTCGTGGCTTGTCTCTCTAGGGTCCAGTTCTTCACTGTCATCTCTGTGGTTCAGTATAGTCTCCAGCTCTCTGCTGCTCCTAGCCTGGTCCAACAGGTCTTTAGCAAACAGCTTACACTGCTGAGACAGCTCCTCATATTCCTGACGAAACTCATTCTCCACCTAGGAAGAGGAATTAACAGGTTATTAACTGTTATAAAGCCTTTATAACCCTTTATAAACATGTTATAAACACCACACTGCTGAGACAGCTCCTCAAACTCCTGATGGAACTCATTCTCCACCTAAGAAGAGGAATAAACAGTAATACACTGGTTGTAACCACTTATAAAGGCCATATAACCCTTCGTGTGTGATTTAAACTGCTGGGGAAACGTTGTTACAGACCTTGCTAAGTTCTTTGAGTTCCCAGCCCAGTCTGAAAGCCGTGAGGATGGGGTCTTCACTGGAGAGAGAGATGAGCGAGGGAGAGGCCAGCGCCTTATAGATGTTCAGACGAGACCTGGAGTGACGAAGGCTGTCCACCTACAGGGAGGACAGAGAGGAGAGGAGAGGATGAGCGAGACCTGGTGTGACGAAGGCTGTCCACCTACAGGAATAGGCAACCCTGTTCATGGGGTGCCTGGTCTTCCAGGTTTGTTAAATCATAAACAGGAAAAGCCTGTGCCCCTCCAGAACCAGGGTTGTCTGCCCCTCCAGTACCAGGGTCGTCTGCCCCTCCAGTACCAGGGTCGTCTGCCCCTGCAGTACCAGGGTCGTCTGCCCCTCCAGTGTTTGCATGTTCCCAAAAGTCAATCTGGATGAATTTGAGAATAAGACAAGATACGTAAAACACGAGATAAAGGAAATAAAACACACCGTGGGGGAAGATGTGGCTGAAATAAAACGCACCGTGGGGGGATATGTGGCTGAAATAAAACGCACCGTGGGGGAAGATGTGGCTGAAATAAAACGCACCGTGGGGGAAGATGTGGCTGAAATGAAACGCACCGTGGGGGAAGATGTGGCTGAAATGAAACGCACCGTGGGGGAAGATGTGGCTGAAATGAAACGCACCGTGGGGGAAGATGTGGCTGAAATGAAACGCACCGTGGGGGGATATGTGGCTGAAATTAAACGCACCGTGGGGGGAAATGTGGCTGAAATTAAACGCACCGTGGGGGAAGATGTGGCTGAAATGAAACGCACCGTGGGGGGATATGTGGCTGAAATTAAACGCACCGTGGGGGGATATGTGGCTGAAATTAAACGCACCGTGGGGGAAGATGTGGCTGAAATGAAACGCACCGTGGGGGGATATGTGGCTGAAAATAAAACACACTGAAAAAAGTGTACACTCTCAACAACCAAGAAGAGAGGATATCAGGGCTCTTATCTCCCTTACCTCCACAATGAAATAGGGTGCAGGCCAGGCAGCAGGCCGTTAGCCAGCCTGCCAGCATAGTGGAGTCTGCCACTAGCACAGTCAGTGTAGTCAGCTCAGCTATCACCATTGAGACTGTGTCTGTGCCTCGACCTAGGTTGGGCAAAACTAAACATGGCGGTGTTCGCCTTAGCAATGTCACTAGGATAAAGACCACCTCCATTCCTGTCATTATTGAAAGAGATCCCTCCACCTACCCAAAAACGTCAGAGGACAAAAATCAGTAAACAACCTAACTGAGGAACTCAATTTAACCCCTAAAAACTAAAAACATTTCTCATAAGAAACTAGCTCCCTGGTACACAGAAAATACCCGAGCTCTGAAGCAAGCTTCCAGAAAATTGGAACGGAAATGGCGCCACACCAAACTGGAAGTGTTCCGACTAGCTTGGAAAGACAGTACCGTGCAGTATCAAAGAGCCCTTGCTGCTGCTCGATCATCCTATTTTTCCAACTTAATTGAGGAAAATAAGAACAATCCGAAATTCCTTTTTGATACTGTCGCAAAGCTAACTAAAAAGCAGCATTCCCCAAGAGAGGATGGCTTTCACTTCAGCAGTGATAAATTCATGAACTTCTTTGAGGAAAAGATCATGATCATTAGAAAGCAAATGACGGACTCCTCTTTAAATCTGCGTATGTCACGTTCACTGTCTTCAAACTCTCTGTCATTGATGAGCCAAGGAGTATATGTAGTTCCACATCTTTAATAAAGTTAAACCTTCACAAAAAAAACTGGTAAACAGAAAGCGAACGTGACGCGACCGTGGCGCACACAGAAAATAAATTATGACCCACAACATTAGGTGGGAAAAAGGCTACCTAAGTATGATTCCCAATCAGAGACAACCATAGACAGCTGCCTCTGATTGGGAACAAAGAAATAGAAAACATAGAACGCCCACCCAAATCACAACCTGACCTAACCAAATAGAGAAATAAAAAGGCTCTCTAAGGTCAGGGCGTTACAGCGTATTTCTCCAAAGCTCAGTTGTCCCGAGTCTGCACAACACTGCCAGGACGAAGGATCAAGAGAGACGCTCAAGTGTTTTAGTACTATATCTCTTGACACATTGATGAAAGTAGTCATGGCCTCTAAACCGTCAAGCTGCATACTGGACCCTATTCCAACTAAACTACTGAAAGAGCTGCTTCCTGTGCTTGGCCCTCCTATGTTGAACATAAATAATGGCTCCCTTTCCACCAATAAAGTTTCTTTTGAAAAAAACAAATCTTGACCCAGAAAATATCAGTTTGTCTCTGAGAATTGTTTGTCCTCTGACAAATCAACTGTACATTTCGGTGTTCCTCAAGGCTCCATTTTAGGACCACTGTTGTTTTCATTGCATATTTTACCTCTTGGTGATGTCATCCGAAAACATAATGTTAACTTTCACTGCTATGCGGACGACACACAGCTGTACATTTTGATGAAACACGGTGAAGCCCCAAAACTGCCCTCGCTAGAAGCATGTGTTTCAGACATAAGGAAGTGGATGGCTGCAAACTTTCTACTTTTAAACTCGGACAAAACAGAGATACTAGTTCTAGGTCCCAAGAAACAAAGAGATCTTCTGTTGAATCTGACAATTAATCTTGATAGTAGTACAGTCGTCTCAAATAAAACTGTGAAGGACCACAAGGACAGCTTTTTTCCATCTACGTAACATTGCAAAAATCTGAAACTTTCTGTCCAAAAATGATGCAGAAAAATGTATCCATGCTTTTGTCTCTTCTAGATTAGACTACTGCAATGCTCTACTTTCCGGCTACCCGGATAAAGCACTAAATAAACTTCAGTTAGTGCTAAACACGACTGCTAGAATCTTGACTAGAACCAAAACATTTGATCATATTACCCCAGTGCTAGCCTCCTTACACTGGCTTCCTGTTAAGACAAGGGCTGATTTCAAGTTTTTCCGCTAACCTACAAAGCATTACATGGGTCCCAAGAAACAAAGAGTTGTTTTCGCATTGTCATTGTGGGGTGTTGTGTGTGAGTTAATGAATAATGTTTTTTATTTGGTCAGTTTTGGAGTGGGGTTGTGGCATGGCAGAGTGTGTGTGTGTGTGTGTGTGTGTGTGTGTGTGTGTGTGTGTGTGTGTGTGTGTGTGTGTGTGTGTGTGTGTGTGTGTGTGTGTGTGTGTGTGTGTGTGTGTGTGTTGCCAAATGTAATTTAATTGTATTGTTGTTAAATCGTGAAAGGAAACAATAAACATTATCATTAAAAAAAGGTATGTAAAAAACACTTATATTTTACAATAATTCCCATCACACCTCTGAGCTGGAGGCACACTCGACACAGTCACATCGTATCTGGTGGGGTCTGGGAATTGTAACTTTTCTCTGGACCAGTAGTTTAATGATCTCATAGTTGTTGGTGTGAGCTGCCAGGATGACTGGAGTTATGTCTGGAGTAAACTCTGAGAACTGACTGTCCATCATCAGGGATGGGACCTGGGAGGAAGAGAGGAGGGAGAGGAGAGAGGAAGAGAGGAGGGAGAGGAGAGAGGAAGAGAGGAGGGAGAGGAGAGAGGAAGAGAGGAGGGAGAGGAGAGTGGAAGAGAGGAGGGAGCGGAGAGAGGAAGAGAGGAGAGAGGAGAGAGGAAGAGAGGAGGGAGAGGAGAGAGGAAGAGAGGAGAGAGGAGAGAGGAAGAGAGGAGGGAGAGGAGAGAGGAAGAGAGGAGGGAGAGGAGAGAGGAAGAGAGGAGAGAGGAGAGAGGAAGAGAGGAGGGAGAGGAGAGAGGAAGAGAGGAGGGAGAGGAGAGTGGAAGAGAGGAGGGAGAGGAGAGAGGAAGAGAGGAGAGAGGAGAGAGGAAGAGAGGAGGGAGAGGAGAGAGGAAGAGAGGAGGGAGAGGAGAGAGGAAGAGAGGAGGGAGAGGAGAGTGGAAGAGAGGAGGGAGAGGAGAGAGGAAGAGAGGAGGGAGAGGAGAGAGGAAGAGAGGAGGGAGAGGAGAGAGGAAGAGAGGAGGAAAAGACCAAACAAAAGGTAAGTATGAAAGACCTGAGAAAGGACCTTGCAGAGGAGAGAGTGGGGTTGAAAATGAAAGACAGTAGAGAGTGACAGAGAGTGGGTTATTGGTATAGTGGGTTATTGGTATCACTATATAGTGAATGTATAATCCCTTAAACATTCAATTACATTCACTTACACTGCGATTCTCTCTCTCACACACACACACACACACACACACACACACACACACACACACACACACACACACACACACACACACACACACACACACACACACACACACACACACACACACACACACACACACACACACACACACACACACCAGGTATCCTATGAGACAGCAGCACCTCCACAGCCCCTACCTGTTTCTCTCCACCAGGTCTCCTATGAGACAGCAGCACCTCCACAGTCCCTACCTGTTTCTCTCCACCAGGTCTCCTATGAGACAGCAGCACCTCCACAGTCCCTACCTGTTTCTCTCCACCAGGTCTCCTATGACACAGCAGCACCTCCACAGTCCCTACCTGTTTCTCTCCACCAGGTCTCCTATGAGACAGCAGCACCTCCACAGTCCCTACCTGTTTCTCTCCACCAGGTCTCCTATGGGACAGCAGCAACTCCACGGCCCCCACCACCTCTTTCCGTATGGCGTAGAGCAGGGCGTCTCCCGTGGCAACCCCGTGGTCCAGAAGTAGTTCCATCACCTCCAGGTTCTCGTTCTCGATAGCGATGAGCAGCGCGCTCCGTCCCAGAGGGTCCAGACAGTTCACATCCATGTTGTAGTATACCTCCGCCTCACGCAGCGCATGCTTCACGCCAACATAGTCCCCTGGAGACAGTAGGGTAGGGTTAGGAGACAGAGGGGACAGTAGGGTTAGGAGACAGAGGGGTAGGGTTAGGGGACAGAGGGGACAGTAGGGTAGGGTTAGGGGACAGTAGGGTAGGGTTAGGGGACAGTAGGGGTAGGGTTAGGGGACAGAGGGGTAGGGTTAGGGGACAGTAGGGTAGGGTTAGGGGACAGAGGGGTAGGGTTAGGGAACAGAGGGGACAGTAGGGTTAGGGGACAGAGGGGACAGTAGGGTTAGGGTTAGGGGACAGAGGGGTAGGGTTAGGGGACAGAGGGGTAGGGTTAGGGGACAGAGGGGACAGTAGGGTAGGGTTAGGGGACAGTAGGGTAGGGTTAGGGGACAGTAGGGGTAGGGTTAGGGGACAGAGGGGTAGGGTTAGGGGACAGTAGGGTAGGGTTAGGGGACAGTAGGGTAGGGTTAGGGGACAGAGGGGTAGGGTTAGGGGACAGTAGGGTAGGGTTAGGGGACAGTAGGGTAGGGTTAGGGGACAGAGGGTAGGGTTAGGGGACAATAGGGTGGGGTTAGGGGACAGAGGGTAGGGTTAGGGGACAATAGGGTAGGGTTAGGGGACAGTAGGGTAGGGTTAGGGGACAGTAGGGTAGAGTTAGGGGACAGAGAGGTAGGGTTAGGGGACAGTAGGGTAGGGTAAGGGGACAGTAGGGTAGGGTTAGGAGACAGAGGGTAGGGTTAGGGGATAGAGGTGTAGGGTTAGGGGACAGTAGGGTAGGGTTAGGGGACAGAGGGGACAGTAGGGTAGGGTTAGGGGACAGTAGGGTAGGGTTAGGGGACAGAGGGGTAGGGTTAGGGAACAGTAGGGTAGGGTTAGGGGACAGTAGGGTAGGGTTAGGAGACAGAGGGTAGGGTTAGGGGACAGAGGTGTAGGGTTAGGGGACATTAGGGGAGGGTTAGGGGACAGTAGGGTAGAGTTAGGGGACAGAGGGGACAGTAGGGTAGGATTAGGGGACACTAGGGTAGGGTTATCGGACAGTAGGGTAGGGTTAGGGGACAGAGGGGTAGGGTTAGGGGACAGAGGGGTAGGGTTAGGGGACAGTAGGGTAGGGTTAGGGGACAGTAGGTTAGGGTTAGGGGACAGTAGGGTAGGGTTAGGGGACAGTAGGGTAGTGTTAGGGGACAGTAGGGTAGGGTTAGGGGACAGTAGGGTAGGGTTAGGGGACAGTAGGGTAGGGTTAGGGGACGGTAGGGTAGGGTTAGGGGACAGTAGGGTAGGGTTAGGGGACAGTAGGGTAGGGTTAGGAGACAGTAGGGTAGGGTTAGGGGACAGTAGGGTAGGGTTAGGGGACAGAGGGGTAGGGTTAGGGGACAGTAGGGTAGGGTTAGGGGACAGTAGGGTAGGGTTAGGGGACAGTAGGGTAGGGTTAGGGGACAGTAGGGTAGGGTTAGGGGACAGTAGGGTAGGGTTAGGGGACAGAGGGGTAGGGTTAGGGAACAGAGGGGACAGTAGGGTTAGGGGACAGAGGGGACAGTAGGGTTAGGGTTAGGGGACAGTAGGGTAGGGTTAGGGGACAGAGGGGTAGGGTTAGGGGACAGAGGGGACAGTAGGGTAGGGTTAGGGGACAGTAGGGTAGGGTTAGGGGACAGTAGGGGTAGGGTTAGGGGACAGAGGGGTAGGGTTAGGGGACAGTAGGGTAGGGTTAGGGGACAGTAGGGTAGGGTTAGGGGACAGAGGGGTAGGGTTAGGGGACAGTAGGGTAGGGTTAGGGGACAGTAGGGTAGGGTTAGGGGACAGAGGGTAGGGTTAGGGGACAATAGGGTGGGGTTAGGGGACAGAGGGTAGGGTTAGGGGACAATAGTGTAGGGTTAGGGGACAGTAGGGTAGGGTTAGGGGACAGTAGGGTAGAGTTAGGGGACAGAGAGGTAGGGTTAGGGGACAGTAGGGTAGGGTTAGGGGACAGTAGGGTAGGGTTAGGAGACAGAGGGTAGGGTTAGGGGATAGAGGTGTAGGGTTAGGGGACAGTAGGGTAGGGTTAGGGGACAGTAGGGTAGGGTTAGGGGACAGAGGGGACAGTAGGGTAGGGTTAGGGGACAGTAGGGTAGGGTTAGGGGACAGAGGTGTAGGGTTAGGGGACATTAGGGGAGGGTTAGGGGACAGTAGGGTAGGGTTAGGGGACAGAGGGGACAGTAGGGTAGGGTTAGGGGACACTAGGGTAGGGTTATCGGACAGTAGGGTAGGGTTAGGGGACAGAGGGGTAGGGTTAGGGGACAGAGGGGTAGGGTTAGGGGACAGTAGGGTAGGGTTAGGGGACAGTAGGGTAGGGTTAGGGGACAGTAGGGTAGGGTTAGGGGACAGTAGGGTAGGGTTAGGGGACAGTAGGGTAGGGTTAGGGGACAGAGGGGTAGGGTTAGGGGACAGTAGGGTAGGGTTAGGGGACGGTAGGGTAGGGTTAGGGGACAGTAGGGTAGGGTTAGGGGACAGTAGGGTAGGGTTAGGGGACAGTAGGGTAGGGTTAGGGGACAGTAGGGTAGGGTTAGGGGACAGTAGGGTAGGGTTAGGGGACAGAGGGGTAGGGTTAGGGGACAGTAGGGTAGGGTTAGGGGACGGTAGGGTAGGGTTAGGGGACAGTAGGGTAGGGTTAGGGGACAGTAGGGTAGGGTTAGGGGACAGAGGGGTAGGGTTAGGGGACAGTAGGGTAGGGTTAGGGGACAGTAGGGTAGGGTTAGGGGACAGTAGGGTAGGGTTAGGGGACAGTAGGGTAGGGTTAGGGGACAGGGGGACAGAGGGAGGAGAGAGATACACTACATGGCCAAAGGTATGTGGACACCTGCTCGTCCAACATCTCATTCCAAAATCATCTGCATTAATATGGGGTTGGTCCCCCCTTTGCTTCTATAACAGCCTCCACTCTTCTGGGAAGGCTTTCCACTAGATGTTGGAACATTGCTTCTATAACAACCTCCACTCTTCTGGGAAGGCTTTCCACTAGATGTTGGAACATTGCTTCTATAACAACCTCCACTCTTCTGGGAAGGCTTTCCACTAGATGTTGGAACATTGCTGCTATAACAGCCTCCACTCTTCTGGGAAGGCTTTCCACTAGATGTTGGAACATTGCTGCTATAACAGCCTCCACTCTTCTGGGAAGGCTTTCCACTAGATGTTGGAACATTGCTGCTATAACAGCCTCCACTCTTCTGGGAAGGCTTTCCACTAGATGTTAGAACATTGCTGCTATAACAGCCTCCACTCTTCTGGGAAGGCTTTCCACTAGATGTAGGAACATTGCTGCTATAACAGCCTCCACTCTTCTGGGAAGGCTTTCCACTAGATGTTGGAACATTGCTGCTATAACAGCCTCCACTCTTCTGGGAAGGCTTTCCATTAGATGTTGGAACATTGCTGCTATAACAGCCTCCACTCTTCTGGGAAGGCTTTCCACTAGATGTTGGAACATTGCTGCTATAACAGCCTCCACTCTTCTGGGAAGGCTTTCCACTAGATGTTGGAACATTGCTGCTATAACAGCCTCCACTCTTCTGGGAAGGCTTTCCATTAGACGTAGGAACATTGCTGCTGTAACAGTCTCCACTCTTCTGGGAAGGCATTCCATTAGACGTAGGAACATTGCTGTGGAGAACTTGGTTCCATTCAGCCTCAAAAGCATTAGTGAGGTCAGGCGCTGATGTTGGGCAATTAGGCCTGACTCACAGTCTGTGTTCCAATTCATCCCAAAAGGTGTTCGATGGGGTTGAGGTCAGGGCTCTATGCAGGCCAGTCAGGTTCATCCACACCAATCTTGACAAACCATTTCTATATGGACCTCGCTTTGTGCACGGGGGCATTGTCATGCTGAAACAGGAAACGGCCTTCCCCAAATTGTTGCCACAAAGTTGGAAGCACAGAATTTTTCTAGAATGTCTTTGTATGTTGTAGCATTTAGATTTCCCTTCACTGGAACTAAGGGGCCCGAACCATGTAAAACAGCCCCAGGCCATTATTCCTCCTCCACCAAACTTTACAGTTGGGGCATAGTGCCAATGCAATCTGGCAGTCCAACGGACATTTCCACTTCACAGTACCAGAGCTTATGGTTGACAGGAACAGCTCTAGAAGGGCAGAAATTTGACGAACTCACTTGTTGGAAAGGTGGTATCATGTGACGGTGCCACGTTGAAAGTCACTGAGTTCTTCAGTATAAGCCATTCTACTGTCAATGTTTGTCTATGGAGATTGCATGGCTCAATTTTAGACTCTTGTCAGACAGGGGTGTGACTGAAACAGACGAATCGACTAATTTGAAGGGGTGTCCACATACTTTTAGGGCTAAGGTTCATGCTGTCGTACACCTCCACTTCTAGTTTTTGTGTTTGCCAGTAAGCTAGCAGTTCTCAGCTGTTAGCAGCATATGGCTAGCAGTTCTCAGCTGTTAGCAGCAAATTGCTAGCAGTTCTCAGCTGTTAGCAGCAAATGGCTAACAGTTCTCAGCTGTTAGCAGCAAATGGCTAGCAGTTCTCAGCTGTTAGCAGCAAATGGCTAGCAGTTCTCAGCTGTTAGCAGCAAATGGCTAGCAGTTCTCAGCTGTTAGCAGCAAATGGCTAGCAGTTCTCAGCTGTTAGCAGCAAATGGCTAGCAGTTCTCAGCTGTTAGCAGCAAATGGCTAGCAGTTCTCAGCTGTTAGCAGCAAATGGCTAGCAGTTCTCAGCTGTTAGCAGCAAATGGCTAGCAGTTCTCAGCTGTTAGCAGCAAATGGCTAGCAGTTCTCAGCTGTTAGCAGCAAATGGCTAGCAGACATTTCTTACTTGCGATGAAAATGGATGATTACCATGGTTTTTGTTGTTGTTGTCATTACTGAATTATTTCATGTGACAAATAAAACATTATAACTCGTAAACAATTTATGGTAATTCATGGTAAATTCTTAAACAGTTAATTTAGCCCTGCCGTGTTTGTTTGCTGAAATGTGTGCCATTGCCAGGTTATTAAAAAGGAAAGGCGTCTATTGGAGACGCTGCGTTTATTTAACGTTTTACGGTCTATATTTTCGCATACCATGTTTTGTGAGGTAACAATGTGAATGTGTTTTATTACCTTTCTCAACGGCAGTGAGGTAGGCCCTCTCCCCAGCAGAGAGATCCACCTCAGCCCGTACAATCTGAAGTGGGATTCTGTCTTGGTAAGGAGAGTAGCTCACTTTCTTATAATACAACTGAGCCATTGGATTCTTCTGGCCTGGCTGAGAGAGGGAGAGAGGGGGGGGGAGGGAGAGAGAAGAGAGAGAGAGAAGGGGAGAGAGAGAGAGAGAGAGAGAGAGAGAGAGAGAAGGGGAGCGGGAGAGAGAGAGAAGGGGAGAGGGAGAGAGAGAGAAGGGGAGAGAAGGGGAGAGAGAGAGAGAGAGAGAGAGAGAGAGAGAGGGAGAGAGAGGGAGAGAGAGAGGGGGAGAGAAGGGGAGAGAGAGAGAGCGGGAGAGAAGGGGAAAGAGAGAGGGAGAGATGGAGAGAGGGGGAGAGAGAGAGAAGGGGAGCGGGAGAGAGAGAGGGAGAGGGAGAGAAGGGGACTTTATATATTCACTTTATATATTATCTACCTCACTTGCTTTGGCAATGTTAACACATGTTTCCCATGTCAATAAAGCCCTTGAATTGAATTGAAATTGAATTGAGAGAGAGAGAGAGAGAGAGAGAGAGAGAGAGAGAGAGAGAGCGAGAGAGAGGGGAAGAGAAGGGGAGAGAAGGTGAGATAGAGAGAGAGAGAAGGGGAGAGAGGAGGGAGGGAACACATTTAATGCATATAACTCAACATCAAAATAGCACACAGACTCTCAAAACATCTGGGTTAGCGTAGTTCTGCAGTGGTGAACAGTGGCTCATTATTGCAGATGTGACTGAGATCCTAGCCTTGGGTTGCCAGATCTGGTTCTGCAGTGGTGAACATTGGCTCATTATTGCAGATGTGATTGAGATCCTAGCCTTGGGTTGCCAGATCTTGTTCTGCATCGGGTAGAACATCGGGCATTAACATCTCGTTAATTATGAAAGAGTTGGCTAAGCAGAAAACAAGAGCTGGCTAAAGAAAATACTAATCTGGCAAGCAGGACAAGCAGACCTTGTTCTGCAGTGGTGAACAAATAAAGTACATATTATAGATATCTGGACTGGGGTGAATTAACACATACTATAGATATCTGGACTGGGTTGAATTAACACATACTATAGATATCTGGACTGGGGTGAATTAACACATACTATAGATATCTGGACTGGGTTGAATTAACACATACTATAGATATCTGGACTGGGGTGAATTAACACATACTATAGATAGCTGGACTGGGGTGAATTAACACATACTATAGATATCTGGACTGGGGTGAATTAACACATACTATAGATATCTGGACTGGGGTGAATTAACACATACTATAGATATCTGGACTGGGGTGAATTAACACATACTATAGATATCTGGACTGGGGTGAATTAACACATACTATAGATAGCTGGACTGGGTTGAATTAACACATACTATAGATATCTGGACTGGGTGAATTAACACATACTATAGATATCTGGACTGGGTTGAATTAACACATACTATAGATATCTGGACTGGGTTGAATTAACACATACTATAGATATCTGGACTGGGGTGAATTAACACATACTATAGATATCTGGACTGGGTTGAATTAACACATACTATAGATATCTGGACTGGGGTGAATTAACACATACTATAGATATCTGGACTGGGGTGAATTAACACATACTATAGATATCTGGACTGGGGTGAATTAACACATACTATAGATATGTGGACTGGGGTGAATTAACACATACTATAGATATCTGGACTGGGTTGAATTAACACATACTATAGATATCTGGACTGGGGTGAATTAACACATACTATAGATATCTGGACTGGGTTGAATTAACACATACTATAGATATCTGGACTGGGTTGAATTAACACATACTATAGATATCTGGACTGGGGTGAATTAACACATACTATAGATATCTGGACTGGGTTGAATTAACACATACTATAGATATCTGGACTGGGTTGAATTAACACATACTATAGATATCTGGACTGGGTTGAATTAACACATACTATAGATATCTGGACTGGGGTGAATTAACACATATTATAGATATCTGGACTGGGGTGAATTAACACATATTATAGATATCTGGACTGGGGTGAATTAACACATACTATAGATATCTGGACTGGGTTGAATTAACACATACTATAGATATCTGGACTGGGTTGAATTAACACATATTATAGATATCTGGACTGGGTTGAATTAACACATACTATAGATATCTGGACTGGGTGAATTAACACATACTATAGATATCTGGACTGGGTGAATTAACACATACTATAGATATCTGGACTGGGGTGAATTAACACATACTATAGATATCTGGACTGGGTTGAATTAACACATACTATAGATATCTGGACTGGGTTGAATTAACACATACTATAGATATCTGGACTGGGTTGAATTAACACATATTATAGATATCTGGACTGGGTTGAATTAACACATACTATAGATATCTGGACTGGGTGAATTAACACATACTATAGATATCTGGACTGGGTTGAATTAACACATACTATAGATATCTGGACTGGGGTGAATTAACACATACTATAGATATCTGGACTGGGTTGAATTAACACATACTATAGATATCTGGACTGGGTTGAATTAACACATACTATAGATATGTGGACTGGGTTGAATTAACACATACTATAGATATCTGGACTGGGTTGAATTAACACATACTATAGATATCTGGACTGGGGTGAATTAACACATACTATAGATATCTGGACTGGGTGAATTAACACATACTATAGATATCTGGACTGGGGTGAATTAACACATACTATAGATATCTGGACTGGGTTGAATTAACACATATTATAGATATCTGGACTGGGTTGAATTAACACATACTATAGATATCTGGACTGGGGTGAATTAACACATACTATAGATATCTGGACTGGGTTGAATTAACACATATTATAGATATCTGGACTGGGTTGAATTAACACATACTATAGATATCTGGACTGGGGTGAATTAACACATACTATAGATATCTGGACTGGGGTGAATTAACACATACTATAGATATCTGGACTGGGTTGAATTAACACATACTATAGATATCTGGACTGGGGTGAATTAACACATATTATAGATATCTGGACTGGGGTGAATTAACACATACTATAGATATCTGGACTGGGGTGAATTAACACATACTATAGATATCTGGACTGGGGTGAATTAACACATACTATAGATATCTGGACTGGGGTGAATTAACACATACTATAGATATCTGGACTGGGTTGAATTAACACATACTATAGATATCTGGACTGGGTGAATTAACACATACTATAGATATCTGGAATGGGTTGAATTAACACATACTATAGATATCTGGACTGGGGTGAATTAACACATACTATAGATATCTGGACTGGGGTGAATTAACACATATTATAGATATCTGGACTGGGTTGAATTAACACATACTATAGATATCTGGACTGGGTGAATTAACACATACTATAGATATCTGGACTGGGTTGAATTAACACATACTATAGATATCTGGACTGGGGTGAATTAACACATACTATAGATATCTGGACTGGGGTGAATTAACACATACTATAGATATCTGGACTGGGTGAATTAACACATACTATAGATATCTGGACTGGGTTGAATTAACACATACTATAGATATCTGGACTGGGTGAATTAACACATACTATAGATATCTGGACTGGGTTGAATTAACACATACTATAGATATCTGGACTGGGGTGAATTAACACATACTATAGATATCTGGACTGGGGTGAATTAACACATATTATAGATATCTGGACTGGGTTGAATTAACACATACTATAGATATCTGGACTGGGTTGAATTAACACATACTATAGATATCTGGACTGGGTTGAATTAACACATACTATAGATATCTGGACTGGGGTGAATTAACACATACTATAGATATCTGGACTGGGTTGAATTAACACATACTATAGATATGTGGACTAGGTTGAATTAACACATACTATAGATATCTGGACTGGGTTGAATTAACACATACTATAGATATCTGGACTGGGTTGAATTAACACATACTATAGATATGTGGACTGGGTGAATTAACACATATTATAGATATCTGGACTGGGTGAATTAACACATACTATAGATATCTGGACTGGGGTGAATTAACACATACTATAGATATCTGGACTGGGGTGAATTAACACATACTATAGATATCTGGACTGGGGTGAATTAACACATACTATAGATATCGGGACTGGGTTGAATTAACACATACTATAGATATCTGGACTGGGTTGAATTAACACATACTATAGATATCTGGACTGCGGTGAATTAACACATACTATAGATATCTGGACTGGGGTGAATTAACACATACTATAGATATCTGGACTGGGTTGAATTAACACATACTATAGATATCTGGACTGGGTTGAATTAACACATACTATAGATATCTGGACTGGGGTGAATTAACACATACTATAGATATCTGGACTGGGTTGAATTAACACATACTATAGATATCTGGAATGGGTTGAATTAACACATACTATAGATAGTAGTAGTAATGCGCCTGAGATCAGTGTCTGTCTGCACAGACTGTGTGGAGTACGGTACAGAACGCTCTCTCCAATGATAATACAGGAAACGACCCCAGTCTGGTCTGCTGACTAGTTCAGCAATGCAGATGTACCCCCCCCCCCTCCTCTCTCTCTCTCTCTCTCTCTCTCTCTCTATCTACCCCTCGCTTTATATCTTTTTCTCTCTACCTCTCTCTCTCTCTGCTCCAAATCATTCTCCCTCACCATCTCTCATTCTCCCTCCCTCTCTCATTCTCAATCCCTCTCTCTCTCTCTCTCATTCTCCCTCCCTTTTTCTCTCATTCTCCCTCCCACCTCTCTCTCATTCTTCCTCCCTCCCTCTCTCATTCTCCCTCCCTCTCTCTCGCTCTCATTCTCCCTTCCTCTCTCTCATTCTCCCTCCCTCCTCTCTCTCATTCTCCCTCCCTCCTCTCTCCCATTCTCTCTCCCTCCTCTCTCCCATTCTCTCTCCCTCTCGCTCTCTTCAAATCATTCTCCCTCTCTGTCTCATTCTCCCTCCCTCTCTCTCTCTCTTTCTCCCTTCCTCTCTCTCTCTCATTCTCCCTCCCTCTCTCTCTCTCATTCTCCCTACCTCTCTCTCTCTCATTCTCCCTCCCTCTCTCTCTCTCATTCTCCCTCCCTCTCTCTCTCTCATTCTCCCTCCTTCTCTTTTTATTCTCCCTCCCTCTCTCATTCTCCCTCCCCCTCTCTCATGATTCCTCCCTCTCTCAGTCTCCCTCCATCCCCATCTCCCTCACTCCCTCTCATTCTCCCTCCCTCCCTCCCGCTCTCATTCTCCCTCCCTATCTCTTCATTCTCCCTCCCTCCCTCCCTCTCTCATTCTCCCTCCCTATCTCTTCATTCTCCCTCCCTCCTCTCTCTCATTCTCCCTCTCTCATTCTCCCTCCCTCCTCTCTCTCATTCTCTCTCCCTCTCTCCCTCTCTCTCCCCCTCTAATTCTCCCTCGCCCTCTCATTCTCCCTCCCCCTCTCTGTCTCCCTCCCTCCCTGTCTCCCCCCCCCCACTCAGTCTCCCTCGCTCCCTCTCTGTCTCCCTCCCTCTCTGTCTCCCTCCCTCTCTTCAGTCTCTTCTTCCTGATTAGAAGAGCTACATCAGGCCCATTAATTGATTGTGTGTGTGTGTGTGCTGACCTAATCTGTGAGTCATTGTCCTGATCTCCTGAGTTTGGAATGACGTTTCGGAAGGAACAATGATAAATTGAGCACTTATCACAACTACGTGTGTGTGTGTGTGTGTGTGTGTGTGTGTGTGTGTGTGTGTGTGTGTGTGTGCCAAATGTGAGACATTTAAATTCCAGGCATGTTTTATTGACAGTGTAAATGGGTAGTATGGATAGTATGTGGCTCTCACAGTCTCAGAGTTAGACGTTCATCCGTGTTTCAAATGTCAAAGTTCTTCCAGACATGGTTAAGGTTAGGTTAAGGCATTAACTACACAGTTTTAAGGTAGGGTTAAGGTAGGGTTAAGTTAGGGTTAAGTTAGGGTTAAGTTAGGGTAAAGTTTGGGTTAAGTCGGAATGGTTAAGTTTAGGTTAAGGCTTTAACTACACATTTTTAAGTTAGGGTAAAGTTTGGGTTAAGTTAGGGTTAAGTTAGGGTTAAGTTAGGGTTAAGTTTGGGTTAAGTTTGGGTTAAGTTAGGGTTAAGTTTGGGTTAAGTTTGGGTTAAGTTTGTGTAAAGTTTGTGTAAAGTTAGGGTTAAGTTAGGGTTAAGTTTGGGTTAAGTTAGGGTAAAGTTAGGGTTAAGTTAGGGTTAAGTTAGGGTTAAGTTTGGGTTAAGTCAGGATCGTTAGGGTTTGGGATAGGATTTAACTACACATTTTTAAGTTAGGGATAAGTTTGGGTTAAGTTTGGGTTAAGTTAGGTTTAAGTTTGGGTTAAGTTAGAATCATTAAGGGATAGGCTTAAAACAAAACTATCAAAGCAACTTCCTATTGCTGGATTCCAACATGCACCAGAGGCAACTGCTTACATCCAAAACCAAAAACTACTAGTGCTCACTGTTGCCCCTAGTGGCCGGTTTCCAACTGCTTACATCCTAAACCAAAAACTACTAGTGCTCACTGTTGCCCCTAGTGGCCGGTTTCCAACTGCTTACATCCTAAACCAACACCTACTAGTGCTCACTGTTGTCCCCAGTGGCCGGTTTCCACGTCATCTCCTGACGTCCTCAGACATGGATGGACGTCAAATACTGACTTGTCTCACGGGTGACCAGGCTGTACTGGCTGGGGGGTAGAAGATGTTCAGTAGTCTGATGGCTGGGGGGATAGAAGATGTTCAGTAGTCTGATGGCTGGGGGGTAGAAGATGTTCAGTAGTCTGATGGCTGGGGGGATAGAAGATGTTCAGTAGTCTGATGGCTAAGGGGGTAGAAGATGTTCAGCAGTCTGATGGCTGGGGGGGTAGAAGATGTTCAGCAGTCTGATGGCTGGGGGGATAGAAGATGTTCAGTAGTCTGATGGCTGGGGGGGTAGAAGATGTTCAGCAGTCTGATGGCTGGGGGGGTAGAAGATGTTCAGCAGTCTGATGGCTGGGGGGATAGAAGATGTTCAGTAGTCTGATGGCTGGGGGGGTAGTAGATGTTCAGCAGTCTGATGGCTGGGGGGGTAGAAGATGTTCAGTAGTCTGATGGCTGGGGGGGTAGAAGATGTTCAGCAGTCTGATGGCTGGGGGGGTAGAAGATGTTCAGTAGTCTGATGTCTGGGGGGGTAGAAGATGTTCAGCAGTCTGATGGCTGGGGGGTAGAAGATGTTCAGCAGTCTGATGGCTGGGGGGGTAGAAGATGTTCAGCAGTCTGATGGCTGGGGGGGTAGAAGATGTTCAGCAGTCTGATGGCTGGGGGGGTAGAAGATGTTCAGCAGTCTGATGGCTGGGGGGGTTGAAGATGTTCAGCAGTCTGATGGCTGGGGGGTAGAAGATGTTCAGCAGTCTGATGGCTAGGGGGGTTGAAGATGTTCAGCAGTCTGATGGCTGGGGGGGTAGAAGATGTTCAGCAGTCTGATGGCTGGGGGGGTTGAAGATGTTCAGCAGTCTGATGGCTGGGGGGGTAGAAGATGTTCAGCAGTCTGATGGCTGGGGGGGTAGAAGATGTTAAGCAGTCTGATGGCTGGGGGGGGTAGAAGATGTTCAGTAGTCTTATGGCTGGGGGGGATAGAAGATGTTCAGCAGTCTGTTTTGGTATGTTCGGACCATGATAGGTCCTTAGTGATGTGGACACCGAGGAACACGAAGCTCTCGACGCGATGGGGGTGTGTTCGACCCTTCGTTTCCTGTATGATGATGGTTATAATGCTTCTTAACTTCTTCTCAATCTTTATTCACCCCAGTTCCCAATGAAATGAGATATTAATGATGTTGCACTGCCTAGCGGTTCCACTAGATGTAAACCATCTATAGAAATTTGAATGAGACTTCTACTGTGTTGTGGGACTGAATGAGAACAGAATCTATCAGGTGACTGGCAATCAACCATTTTCTGATCACGCCCATTCCTCATGTTAACACAGGATGGTTATAATGCTTCTTAACAGTGTCATAGAGTGTATTTTGTACAAGTTCCTTATGATATGATGAAGAAAAAAACAACGAAACGAAATGGAACTTCTTGGCAGGTACAGCCACAGCCATTAAACTCTGTAACTGTTTTACAGTCACCATTGGCCTCGTGGTTGAAAATCCCTGAGTGGTTACCTTCATCTCCACTTCCTCTCACTCTATGTGTGTGGGGAACAGAGATGATGTTGTTATTTAAAAAATCATGTTAAACTCAGAGTGAGTCCATGCACCTTATTATGTGTGACTTGTTAAGCACATTTTTACTCCTGAACTTTTAATGTTTTATTAATTTGTAAAAATAAAAAAAACAAAAAAAAACATAATTCCACTTTGACATTATGGGGCCAGTGTCACAAAATGTCAATTTAATCCATTTTAAATTTGGGCTGTAACACAACAACATGTGGAAAATGTCAAGGGGTGTTCTGACACTGTAGGACCAGTGGGTTGTTTTACAGGGTCAGCCACTGTAGTTAATCATGGTTAAGGGCACAGCCACAGTAGTTAATCATGGTTAAGGGCACAGTCACAGTAGTTAATCATGGTTAAGGGCACAGCCACAGTAGTTAATCATGGTTAAGGACACAGCCACTGTAGTTAATCATGGTTAAGGGCACAGCCACTGTAGTTAATCATGGTTAAGGACACAGCCACTGTAGTTAATCATGGTTAAGGGCACAGTCACAGTAGTTAATCATGGTTAAGGGCACAGCCACAGTAGTTAATCATGGTTAAGGGCACAGCCACAGTAGTTAATCATGGTTAAGGGCACAGCGACAGTAGTTAATCATGGCTAAGGGCACAGCCACAGTAGTTAATCATGGTTAAGGGCACAGCCACTGTAGTTAATCATGGTTAAGGGCACAGCCACAGTAGTTAATCATGGTTAAGGACACAGCCACTGTAGTTAATCATGGTTAAGGACACAGCCACTGTAGTTAATCATGGTTAAGGGCACAGCCACTGTAGTTAATCATGGTTAAGGGCACAGCCACTGTAGTTAATCATGGTTAAGGGCACAGCCACTGTAGTTAATCATGGTTAAGGGCACAGCCACAGTAGTTAATCATGGTTAAGGGCACAGCCACAGTAGTTAATCATGGTTAAGGGCACAGCCACAGTAGTTAATCATGGTTAAGGGCACAGCCACTGTAGTTAATCATGGTTAAGGACACAGCCACTGTAGTTAATCATGGTTAAGGGCACAGCCACAGTAGTTAATCATGGTTAAGGGCACAGCCACTGTAGTTAATCATGGTTAAGGACACAGCCACTGTAGTTAATCATGGTTAAGGACACAGCCAC
>NC_143042.1:55862500-55965000 GCF_057628025.1 Oncorhynchus mykiss | reverse complement strand
ATGGTTAGCAGATGTTATTGGTCACATGGTTAGCAGATGTTATTGGTCACATGGTTAGCAGATGTTATTGGTCACATGGTTAGCAGATGTTATTGGTCACATGGTTAGCAGATGTTATTGGTCACATACACATGGTTAGCAGATGTTATTGGTCACATGGTTAGTAGATGTTATTGGTCACATACACATGGTTAACAGATGTTATTGGTCACATGGTTAGCAGATGTTATTGGTCACATGGTTAGCAGATGTTATTGGCCACATGGTTAGCAGATGTTATTGGTCACATGGTTAGCAGATGTTATTGGTCACATGGTTAGCAGATGTTATTGGTCACATGGTTAGCAGATGTTATTGGCCACATGGTTAGCAGATGTTATTGTGAGTGTAGTGAAATCCTTGTGCTTCTAGTTCCGACAGTGCAGTAATATGTAACAAGTAATCTAACAATTCCCCAACAACTACCTAATAAACACACATTTAAAGGAGTGAATGAGAATATGTACATATAATAAATGGACGAGCGACATGGGCAAGATGCAGTAGATGGTAGAATATACAGTATATACATATGAGATGAGTAATGTAGGATATGTGAACATTATTAAAGTGGTTTTATTTAAAGTGATTGATACCTTTATTAAGTCTATTTAAGTGTCCAGAGAAATGAGTCTGTATGAAGGCTCTCTGAGTTAGTGATGGCTGTTTAACAGTCTGATGGCCTTGAGATAGAAGCTGTTTTTCAGTCTCTCGGTCCCAACTTTGATGCACCTGTACTGACCTCGCCTTCTGGATGATAGCGGGGTGAACAGGCAGTGGCTCGGGTGGTTGATGTCCTTGATGATCTTTATGGCCTTCCTGTGACATCAGGTGGTGTAGGTGTCCTGGAGGGCAGGTAGTTTGCCACCGGTGATGCGTTGTGCAGACCTCACTACCCTCTGGAGAGCCTTACGGTTGTGGGTGGAGCAGTTGCCGTATCAGGCGGTGATACAACCCGACAGGATGCTCTCGATTGTGCATCTGTAAAAGTTCACTTCTACACAGCTGGCACGTTTTCATTTTTCTTACTTCCTGTCGCAAGGAATTCTGGTACTTGCAGTCAATAATCAAATCCAATACTAACCAATTCAGCAGAAATATAGTTCTCTCAATCTCCATCACATGAACTCTAATACAATTATTCTTGTACACATGTAAATAACAGTACTAGAAAAATATCTTTAAACACACCTCAATGAATTAACTGTAAACGTTAACTCTGTAACCCATTAAAGTTACAACATCCTCCCCCCGATGAACAACTGTGTCAATATAAATCTCTAAGCAGCTGAATAGGTCTCCTGTGGGCTGTGGTGTGTCACAGCGGTGTGCTGACTTTAGATCCAGCAAGTAGTCTCTTCGCCAACTGTTCCAGAAACTGGTCACAAGTCTCTGCCTCTACTTCCATCTGCGTGTCATTTCCCCCTTGTTGAGCGTTGGGTGCTGACTGTCAGCCAGAAATGGCTTTGGAGGCAAAGAGGTTAGTGTTTTACCCCCCAGGAAGTGTGCTGGGGCCAGAGGTTGTGGTTCATCCACTTCATTGTGCATGAAGGTCAGAGGTCAGAGAATTTATGATCGCTTCAACGCCTTTCAGGACTGTGCACATCTCTTCATAGATGAGCGAAGCTCTTTCCCGAGAACCTGTTGTTTTCACTGACCTGTCCAGTCTTTCCCAGAATCCGTCCTATCAGGTTGCTTGCTCTAGCGATGAACCTCTAGGAGATTCCCCTTTCTGAGAAGAACATCAAGAGGTTTCCTCCAACACTGAGTAGTTGGTGTTTGTCCGGGAACAGTTGCAGTTCTCTGATTTTACAGTCGTTGTTTTAGGCTTTTTCCTGCCTTCAGTAGTTTGATCTCCTGACTGTTGTTGTGTTACCTTGATCCAGTACTTTTCTGCCTCGAACAGTCAGCATCTTTATGTTTGCACGAACACTGGCTATGAATCTCTTTATCCAGGCGGTGACTCTTCACTCTTTTCAGTTTGCTGTACCTTTCAATGTCCAACGCGGGTTCAGGGATGTTGCTGGGGCCAAACGTGTGAAGAGCCTCTTGTCTGATTACTGGTAGCTTCAAGCCCTTCACAAGGTTTTCACGTAGGAAGCTTCTCTGACTGCCTCCATCTAGTAAGACACTATCTTCCTGCCCGATGAGCCTTGTACCCAGGTAGCAACACTGTGTTCTGTCTGTCTGGTTTCATCTTCACTGAATGGGGAATAACTGAGGAAACAACAGCATCTTTTGACGAACTTATCAAGACTGTTTCAAGGACAGCTTTTTTCCATCTGTCACATTGCAAAAATCATAAACTTTCCGTCCAAAAATTATGCAGAAAAATTACTCCGTGCTTTTGTCACTTCTAGGTTAGACTACTGCAATGCTCTACTTTCCGGCTACCCGGATAAAGCACTAAATAAACTTCAGTTAGTGCTAAATACGGCTGCTAGAATCCTGACTAGAACCAAAAAATGTGATCATATTACTCCAGTGCTAGCCTCCCTACACTGGCTTCCTGTCAAGGCAAGGGCTGATTTCAAGGTTTTACTGCTAACCTACAAAGCATTACATGGGCTTGCTCCTACCCATCTCTCTGATTTGGTCCTGCCCTACATACCTACACGTACGCTACGGTCACAAGACGCAGGCCTTCTAATTGTCCCTAGAATTTCTAAGCAAACAGCTGGAGGCAGGGTTTTCTCCTACAGAGCTCCATTTTTATGGAATGGTCTGCCTACCCATGTGAGAGATGCAAACTCGGTCTCAACCTTTAAGTCTTTATTGAAGACTCATCTCTTCAGTGGGTCATATAATTGAGTGTAGTCTGGCCCAGGAGTGTGAAGGTGAAGGGAAAGGCTGTGGAGCAACGAACTGCCCTTGCTGTCTCTGCCTGGCCGGTTCCCCTCTTTCCACATGGATTCTCTGCCTCTAACCCTATTACAGGGGCTGAGTCACTGGCTTACTGGTGCTCTTTCATGCCGTCCCTAGAAGGGTTGCGTCACTTGAGTGGGTTGAGTCACTGATGTGATCTTCCTGTCTGGGTTGGCGCCCCCCCCCCCCCCCCCGTGGCGGAGATCATTGTGGACTATACTCGGCCTTGTCTCAGGATGGTCAGTTGGTGGTTGAAGATATCCCTCTAGTGGTGTGGGGGCTTTGCTTTGGCAAAGTGGGTGGGGTTATATCCTTCCTGTTTGGCCTTGTCCGGGGGTATCATCGGATGGGGCCACAGTGTCTCCTGACCCCTCCTGTCTCAGCCTCCAGTATTTATGCTGCAGTAGTTTATGTGTCAGGGGACTAGGGTCAGTTTGTTATACCTGGAGTACTTCTCCTGTCCTATCCGGTGTCCTGTGTGAATTTAAGTATGCTCTCTCTAAATCTCTCTTTCCTTCTCTCTCTCGGAGGACCTGAGCCCTAGGACCATGCCTCAGGACTACCTGGCATAATGACTCCTTGCTGTCCCCAGTCCACCTGGCCGTGCTGCTGCTCCAGTTTCAACTGTTCTGCCTGTGATTATTATTATTTGACCATGCTGGTCATTTATGAACATATGAACATCTTGGCCATGTTCTGTTATAATCTCCACCCGGCACAGCCAGAAGAGCACTGGCCACCCCTCATAGCCTGGTTCCTCTCTAGGTTTCTTCCTAGGTTTTGGCCTTTCTAGGGAGTTTTTCCTAGCCACCGTGCTTCTACACCTTGCTTGTAGTTTGGGGTTTTAGGCTGGGTTTCTGTACAGCACTTTGTGACATCAGCTGATGTACGAAGGGTTAAATCAATTTATTTGATTTGATCTGCAGAAACAGTAGGGGGTTGAACCTCACTCCTCTTACCGGTACACACAGCAACGTGATGTCTGCTTCAGAAACAGTAGGGGGTTGAACCTCACTCCTCTTACCGGTACACACAGCAACGTGATGTCTGCTTCAGAAACAGTAGGGGGTTGAACCTCACTCCTCTTACCGGTACACACAGCAACGTGATGTCTGCTTCAGAAACAGTAGGGGGTTGAACCGCACTCCTCTTACCGGTACACACAGCAACGTGATGTCTGCTTCAGAAACAGTAGGGGGTTGAACCTCACTCCTCTTACCGGTACACACAGCAACGTGATGTCTGCTTCAGAAACAGTAGGGGGTTGAACCTCACTCCTCTTACCGGTACACACAGCAACGTGATGTCTGCTTCAGAAACAGTAGGGGGTTGAACCTCACTCCTCTTACCGGTACACACAGCAACGTGATGTCTGCTTCAGAAACAGTAGGGGGTTGAACCTCACTCCTCTTACCGGTACACACAGCAACGTGATGTCTGCTTCAGAAACAGTAGGGGGTTGAACCTCACTCCTCTTACCGGTACACACAGCAACGTGATGTCTGCTTCAGAAACAGTAGGGGGTTGAACCTCACTCCTCTTACCGGTACACACAGCAACGTGATGTCTGCTTCAGAAACAGTAGGGGGTTGAACCTCACTCCTCTTACCGGTACACACAGCAACGTGATGTCTGCTTCCACATGTTGAACATGACACATCTTTGACTTTACAGAATTTTGCTATGTGTCTCTGTCCTAAACATACAAAGCATCTTCCCATGTTCTTTAGTTTCTCTTTGCATGGTCAGCAATATTGTAGTCAGGGTAGTTTTCTGATTTGTGGTCTGCACTGTCACAAAATAGACACGTTTGTTGTTCCTTCTGGCTGGTTGTATGCAGTGCTGCAGCAGAGGGCATGTTGGGTCTTTTTGTTTTCATTTCATTGGAGAAGCATGACTTGTTCCATGGTTTGCTCTCTTTCTGTTGGTTGTATGATCTTGTCATTTGTAGCGCTCGCTCCCTGCTCTGAACCTCTTTCTGTAGGAAACTGATAATCTCAGACACTTTCCATTCATCATCTACTCCCCTCTGACTACTATAGTCAAGAGCTATGTCCTCTGGAATCATCTGCAGTAAGATTGGGCATAGTAGGCTTCCGTAGGTTTCTGACACTAACACCCAGTGATTCCAAGCTCCTAAATGTGAACTTCACATTCATCATATAGCTGCCTCAGTGCATTTATGTCAGAGGATTTCTTCACAGGGGTGAGATTCAGCAGCTCGGAGAACTAATCATAAGATCCCTCCTTCCAAAGTGACTACATCATCGTAGTTAATGTGTCACGCCCTGGTCTTAGTATTCTGTGTTCTCTTTATTATTTTGATCAGGGTGTGACATGGGTTATTTTATGTGGTGTGTTTTGTCTAGGGGTTTGTTGTAGGTTATGGGATAGTGGTTAGTGGGGTTGTCTAGAATAGTCTATGGCTGCCTGGAGTGGTTCTCAATCAGAGGCAGGTGTTTATCGT
Source organism: Oncorhynchus mykiss (assembly GCF_057628025.1). Taxonomy (NCBI): domain Eukaryota; kingdom Metazoa; phylum Chordata; class Actinopteri; order Salmoniformes; family Salmonidae; genus Oncorhynchus; species Oncorhynchus mykiss. Next base: position 55,959,629 of record NC_143042.1, on the reverse strand, counting down.
TGTCTCTGATTGAGAACCATATTTAGGCAGCCATATTCTTTGAGTGTTTCGTGGGTGATTGTTCCTGTCTCAGTGTTTGTTTGTACCACATAAGGCTGTTGAGGTTTTCACGTTACGTTTCTTGATTTGTATTGTTCGTGTTTATCTTTTATTAAAGACGAATCAAAATAACCACGCTGCATTTTGGTCCGATCCCTGCTACACCTCTTCGTCTGAGGAAGAGGAGGAAGAAAACCGTAACATAATGTCTGTTAACATCAGTCCTACTTAGAGGCCAAGGCATCTCTGAGCTAATGCCAAACCAATAAGATAGAAGACTGTAAACTTCTCTTTATTGTAACAGTGAATCACTGTTGTGAATAAAAGTCTCATGCTGGCTCCCAAAACTCCTGCCACATACTGACATCTCCATCGTATTTCTCAATAATCAACTTTGGAAGCCATTACTGATTGTCTGTGTGATATGTTTGAGTGTCACAGTGCGGGTAGGGGTTTGAGGTCCTGTGTTTTCTTTCTTTGTCACTCGTTGTGCACATCTCTTCAGCATGATAACTCGCTCTTTGGAATCCTCCGTGCATGGAATCTGTGCCACCAATCCGTCCAATGGCGTTAACTGTTCATTTCCACGATCATGTTCAAACAAGGTGTCCTCCTCAGCTGACAGAAATTCCAACAATGTCCTCAAGTGATCGGTATCCGGATTTGACTGGGCTATTTCCACGTCGATCTGATTTGAAATCGGTGTTGTGGCGCCTCGACTGGAACCCCGCTTTGTTTTGTCTCATGATTTCTGCTTCATGCCGACGTTTCTCCTCGGCCATTTCAGTCGCTTCATCCCTCTGATCTTCGCCTAATACTTTTCCCGGGTTTCGGCACCAAAAATATACAATAACTATCTTCAAAGGAATGACTTGGGACGTCGGTTATAACAGAAATATAATATCTCTCAATCTCCATCACATGGCTTTCTAATACAGTTACTCTTGTACAAATGTAAATAACTGTTAAATAAAAAATATCTTTAGACACAGCCCAATGAATTAACTGTAAAAAATGTACTCTGTAACCTATTAAACAGATGCCGGCCCATGTTGACTCCAACTGCTTCCCACAGTTGTGTCAAGTTGGCTGGATGTCCTTTGGGTGTTGGACCATTCTTGATGCACACAGGAAAAACTGTTGAGCGTGGAAAAACCCCAGCAGCATTGCAGGTCTTGACACAAACCAGTGGAGCCTTGCACCTACTACCAAACCCCCAAACTACTTAAATATTTGGAGAGAGGGGAAGGGGAGGGGAGATGAGATGTGTGTGTTATGTTGTAGGTAAGAACACGGCTTAGATCCACTGGCTGATCAAAACTACTGATTGGAAGGTATTGGTTAACCTAGGTTTGGCAACCCAAATGGCACTCTGTTCCCTATCTAGTGCCCTACTTCTGACCAGGGCCCTTAGGGGCACTAGATAGGGGATAGGATGCGATTTGGGACGTAGGCTATAGACTGATCGGTAGGGGGAAGGGATGAGACGTGGTTGACTGCTGCTTAGTGAGGGATTAGACACGCACACACACACACACACACACACACACACAGGGAGAGATCAGGGGTGGTTAGCCTGTTGAGTTAACAGCTTAGCGCTGCGGCCCGGAACAACAAGTGGAAGTTTGAGTTTACGGAAGAAAGAAAGTTTTTCTTTGGTGGATTCTAAATGATAAAGATTCTAAATGATAAAGATTCTAAATGATAAAGATTCTAAATGATAAAGATTCTAAATGATAAAGATTCTAAATGACAAAGACTCTAAACGACAAAGATTCTAAATCTAAGAGATTGATTCCTCCTTACCTCTGTTTTCCTTTAGCACGAATTAAATGGGTGAGTAGGTAGAGGAATAAACAAGTATGCAGATAAAGTCACCCGGGAATCTAAGATCGAGATGTGTAGTGTGTGTGTGTGTGTGTGTGTTTGTGTGTGTGATAAGGGGTAGGTGGATGCAACCACTAAAAGCATTAAACAAATGAAAGCCAAGGCATCGCTGAGCTATGCCAAACCAAACAATAGAAGCCTGTAAAAAATTACTGGTTTGGCAATGTCCGCGCCACACACACAGACACACAGACACGGCTTGTTTTTAATCCCGTTTATCGCCGTTGACGGAGGGAGACAGGGGGGAGACATGGGGAGATAGTGGAGAGACAGGGGAGAGACATGGGGAGATAGTGGAGAGACAGGGGGGAGACATGGGGAGATAGTGGAGAGACAGGGGAGAGACATGGGGAGATAGTGGAGAGACAGGGTGGATAGTGGAGAGACAGGGTGGAGACATGGGGAGACAGGGGGAGATGGTGGAGAGACAGGGTGGAGACGAGGGAGACAGGGGGGAGACATGGGGAGATAGTGGAGAGACATGGTGGAGACAGGGGGAGATAGTGGAGAGACAGGGTGGAGACAGGGGGAGATAGTGGAGAGACAAGGTGAGATAGTGGAGAGACAGGGTGGAGACAGGGGGAGATAGTGGAGAGACAGGGGGGAGACATGTGGAGAGAGGGGGGAGATAGTGGAGAGACAGGGTGGAGACAGGGGGATAGTGGAGAGACATGGGGAGTGAAAATGAGAGAGAGGTTGTGTCCCAAATAACATCCTATTGTAGAGCACTACTTTTGACCAGGGCTCATATCCCCCCTCTATAAGGGGTTAGGGTTCACAGCCTATCTTGTGATCACGGCTCATATCCCCCCTCTATAAGGGGTTAGAGTTCACAGCCTGTCTGTCGTACTCTGTTGACTAGTCTAAAGTGGAGTGGCTTTAATATTCCCCAACACCGTGCTTCTTCTACACCTGCATTGCTTGCTGTTTGGGGTTTTAGGCTGGGTTTCTGTACAGCACTTTGATTTTACCTTCATCTAACTAGGCAAGTCAATTAAGAACAAATTCTTATTTTCAATGACAGCCTAGGAACAGTGGGTTCCAGTGGGTCGTTCTGCCCCTGAACTCTCTCCACTGTTCCTAGGCTTGCCAGATTTGTACCTTGTCAGCTCGGGGATTTGAACTTGCAACCTTTCGGTTACTAGTCCAACACTCTAACCACTAGGCTACACTGCCGCCCCACTTTGAGATATCAGCTGATGTACGAAGGGCTATATAAATACATTTGATTTGATTTGATCTCCATAACCTAATCTTTCAACTCTCTCCTCTCCACTGCAACACGACACAGAGGTCAAACTGCTCTACCTCAATAGGGTTAGGGTTGCTCTACCTCAATAGGGTTAGGGTTGCTCTACCTCAATAGGGTTAGGGTTGCTCTACCTCAATAGGGTTAGGGTTGCTCTACCTCAATAGGGTTAGGGTTGCTCTACCTCAATAGGGTTAGGGTTGCTCTACCTCAATAGGGTTAGGGTTGCTCTACCTCAATAGGGTTAGGGTTGCTCTACCTCAATAGGGTTAGGGTTGCTCTACCTCAATAGGGTTAGGGTTGCTCTACCTCAATAGGGTTAGGGTTGCTCTACCTCAATAGGGTTAGGGTTGCTCTACCTCAATAGGGTTAGGGTTGCTCTACCTCAATAGGGTTAGGGTTGCTCTACCTCAATAGGGTTAGGGTTGCTCTACCTCAATAGGGTTAGGGTTGCTCTACCTCAATAGGGTTAGGGTTGCTCTACCTCAATAGGGTTAGGGTTGCTCTACCTCAATAGGGTTAGGGTTGCTCTACCTCAATAGGGTTAGGGTTGCTCTACCTCAATAGGGTTAGGGTTGCTCTACCTCAATAGGGTTAGGGTTGCTCTACCTCAATAGGGTTAGGGTTGCTCTACCTCAATAGGGTTAGGGTTGCTCTACCTCAATAGGGTTAGGGTTGCTCTACCTCAATAGGGTTAGGGTTGCTCTACCTCAATAGGGTTAGGGTTGCTCTACCTCAATAGGGTTAGGGTTGCTCTACCTCAATAGGGTTAGGGTTGCTCTACCTCAATAGGGTTAGGGTTGCTCTACCTCAATAGGGTTAGGGTTGCTCTACCTCAATAGGGTTAGGGTTGCTCTACCTCAATAGGGTTAGGGTTGCTCTACCTCAATAGGGTTAGGGTTGCTCTACCTCAATAGGGTTAGGGTTGCTCTACCTCAATAGGGTTAGGGTTGCTCTACCTCAATAGGGTTAGGGTTGCTCTACCTCAATAGGGTTAGGGTTGCTCTACCTCAATAGGGTTAGGGTTGCTCTACCTCAATAGGGTTAGGGTTGCTCTACCTCAATAGGGTTAGGGTTGCTCTACCTCAATAGGGTTAGGGTTGCTCTACCTCAATAGGGTTAGGGTTGCTCTACCTCAATAGGGTTAGGGTTGCTCTACCTCAATAGGGTTAGGGTTGCTCTACCTCAATAGGGTTAGGGTTGCTCTACCTCAATAGGGTTAGGGTTGCTCTACCTCAATAGGGTTAGGGTTGCTCTACCTCAATAGGGTTAGGGTTGCTCTACCTCAATAGGGTTAGGGTTGCTCTACCTCAATAGGGTTAGGGTTGCTCTACCTCAATAGTACACAGATCATCGGAAACATTGAATCATCTGCGTAAACTACGAATATGGAAATTCTACATCTCTTATTTCTACATTGACGTATTCTATTAGAAATAATAAGATTGTGGAGGAAAAGCTGAACAATAAAGGGTTGGTTTTAAATATAACATTTATTATACGAAGATAGAAATTCTCCCGTGGAAGTGAGTCTTAGTCCGGAACATAGTTTGTGTGTTATAATAAGATAGAAATTATGATTGAAGGTAATAATATATAATATTATTATATTATTATTAATATTAATAGACAATTTCTATCTTCGTGTAACACACGTGATTGAAGGTGTTAAACAAATTAATTCTACACATTTCGTTGCGAAGATACATTTTGTTTGCAGTTTTAAAGCATTTTTTTTTCTTCTGCAATTCTACACATTTTGTCATGATATCTAAGTGAAAGGGACTCAATGGGGCCCCCTGGAGGTTAGTACGTGCCCTGCGTGTGCCGTAAGCTAATTCAGCCTCTACAAGGTTCAAATAGCTGACTAGACTAACTTACCGAGGTAACATGTACACGTAGGTAGAATTATTTCTGTGTGTTTAGTTAGTTAGTAAATCAATGATTAAGCCAATTGATGTACGGATGATTCATAGTGAAGACTGGGTTCGTGCAGATAACCAACAATTTACGACGTTTGGAATGAGACTAACGTGAGGTAAAGAATAATTAATGTATTAGGAAATTCGGAAAATGATAACTTTGTAATCTGAATATTTTCCGTGGTGCCCCGACTACCTAGTTAATTAAATTGACATGATTAGTTTAATCACGTAATAATAATTACAGAGAATTGATTTGATAAAATAACAGTCCTCGCCTTTAATGATGCCAAAGAAACAACAATAGATAATATAACAGAGAGTAGCAGCAGCGTAGAAGGGGGGGGGGGGGGGGGGGTTGCAATGTAATGCAAATAGTCTGGGTAACCATTTGATTAGATGTTCAGGACTCTTATGGCTTGGGGGTAGTACTTAGTACTTTGTTGAAGCACCTTTGGCAGCGATTACAGCCTCAAGTCTTCATAGGTATGACACTACAAGCTTGGCACACCTGTATTTGGGGAGTTTCTCCCATTCTTCTCTGCAGATCCTCTCAAGCTCTGTCAGGTTGGATGGGGAGCATTGATGCACAGCTATTTTCAGGTCTTTCCAGAGATGTTTGATCAGGTTCAAGTCCAGGCTCTGGCTGGGCCACTCAAGGACATTCAGAGACTTGTCCCGAAGCCAGTCCTGCATTGTCTTGGCTGTGTGCTTTGGGTCGTTGTCCTGTTGGAAGGTGAACTTTCACTCCAGTCTGAGGTCCTGAGCGCTTTGGAGCAGGTTTTCATCAAGGAACTCTCTGTACTTTGCTCCGTTCATCTTTGCCTCAATCCTGACTAGTCTCCCAGTCCCTGCTGCTGAAAAACATCCCCACAACATGATGCTGCCACCACCATGTGTCACTGTAGGGATGGTGGCTGGTTTCCTCCAGAAATGACACTTAGCATTTAGGCCAAAGAGTTCAACCTTAGGTTTCATCAGACCAGAGAATCTTGTTTCTCATGGTCTGAGAGTCCTTTAGGTGCCTTTTGGCAAACTCCAAGCGGGCTGTCATGTGCCTTTTACTGAGGAGTCGCTTCCGTCTGGCCACTCTGCCATAAAGGCATGATTGGGGGAGTGCTGCCGAGATGTTTGTCATTCTGGAAGATTCTCTCATCTCCACAGAGGAACTCTAGAGCTCTGTCAGCGTGACCATCGGGTTCTTGGTCACCTCCCTGACCAAGGCCCTTCTTCCCCGATTGCTCAGTTTGGCCGGGCTGCCAGCTCTAGGAAGAGTCTTGATGGTTCCAAACTTCTTCCATTTAAGAATGATGGAGGCCACTGTGTTCTTGGGGACCTTCAATACTGCAGAATTTTTTTGGTACCCTTCCCCAGATCTGTGCCTCGACACAATCATGTCTCGGAGCTCTACGGACAATTCCCTCAGCTTCATGGCTTGGTTTTTGCTCTGACATCCACTGTCAACTGTGGGACGTTATAGAGACAGGTGTGTGCCTTTCCAAATCATGTCCAATCAATTGAATTTAGCACAAGTGGACTCCAATCAAGTTGTAGAAACATTTCAAGGATGATCAATGGAAACAGGACGCACCTGAGCTCAATTTCAAGTCTCATAGCAGACGGTCTGAATACTTAGTGAAATAAGGTATTTCTGTTTTTAAATTTGAGTAAATTAGTAAACATTTCTAAAAACATGTTTTGGCTTTGTCATTGTGGTGTTTAGTAGAAGTTTTACGGAAGATGAATTAAAGGGATGTGTTTCAAATGGGCCCTGGTCTAAAGTAGTGCACTATATAGGGAATAGGGTGCTATGGGTCCTGGTCTAAAGTAGTGCACTATATAGGGAATAGGGTCCTGGTCTAAAGTAGTGCACTATATAGGGAATAGGGCTCTGGTCTAAGGTAGTGCACTATATAGGGAATAGGGCTCTGGTCTAAAGTAGTGTACTATATAGGGAATAGGGCTCTGGTCTAAAGTAGAGCACTATATAGGGAATAGGGGCTCTGGTCTAAAGTAGTGCACTACATAGGGAATAGGGCCCTGGTCTAAAGTAGTGCACTACATAGGGAATAGGGCTCTGGTCTAAAGTAGTGCACTATATAGGGAATAGGGTCCTGGTCTAAAGTAGTGCACTATATAGGGAATAGGGTCCTGGTCTAAAGTAGTGCACTATGTAGGGAATAGGGCTCTGGTCTAAAGTAGTGCACTATGTAGGGAATAGGGTCCTGGTCTAAAGTAGTGCACTATGTAGGGAATAGGGTCCTGGTCTAAAGTAGTGCACTATATAGGGAATAGGGTCCTGGTCTAAAGTAGTGCACTATGTAGGGAATAGGGTGCTATGGGTCCTGGTCTAAAGTAGTGCACTATGTAGGGAATAGGGTGCTATGGGCCCTGGTCTAAAGTATTGCACTAACAATAAGATGGACACTTATTCTGATGGATGATGTGAGGAGAGGATGTGTGTGTGTTCCATTTCTATAAAATAGATGGAGAGATGGAGAGGAGGAGAGGAGGAGGAGAGATGGAGAGATGGATAGATGGAGAGATGGAGAGGAGGAGAGATGGAGAGGAGGAGAGATGGAGAGATGGAGAGGAGAGGAGGAGAGATGAGGAGAGATGGAGAGGAGGGGAGATGGGGAGGAGAGATGGAGAGATGGAGATGGAGGAGAGATGGATAGCGAGAGAGGCAGAGAGAAGGAGAGATGGAGGAGAGGAGAGATGGAGAGAGAGCGAGATGGAGAGGAGGAGAGATGGAGAGATGGAGAGGAGAGGAGGAGAGATGAGGAGAGATGGAGAGGAGGGGAGATGGGGAGGAGAGATGGAGAGATGGAGATGGAGGAGAGATGGATAGCGAGAGAGGCAGAGAGAAGGAGAGGAGAGGAGAAGGGGAGGAGAGGAGGAGAGATGAGGAGAGATGGAGAGGAGGGGAGATGGGGAGGAGAGATGGAGAGATGGAGATGGAGGAGAGATGGATAGCGAGAGAGGCAGAGAGAAGGAGAGGAGGGGAGATGAGGAGGAGAGATGAGGAGAGATGGAGAGGAGGAGAGATGGAGAGATGGAGAGGAGAGATGAGGATAGATGGAGAGGAGGGGAGATGGGGAGGAGAGATGGAGAGATGGAGATGGAGGAGAGATGGATAGCGAGAGAGGCAGAGAGAAGGAGAGATGGAGGAGAGGAGAGATGGAGAGAGAGCGAGAGAGGCAGAGAGAAGGAGAGATGGAGAGGAGGAGAGGAGGAGAGATGGAGGAGAGATAGATAGCGAGAGAGGCAGAGAGAAGGATAGGAGGGGAGATGAGGAGGAGAGATGAGGAAAGATGGAGAGGAGGAGAGATGAGGAGAGATGGAGAGGAGGAGAGAGGAGGAGAGATGGAGAGGAGGAGAGATGGAGAGATGGAGGAGAGGAGAGATGGATAGTTAGAGAGGCAGAGAGAAGGAGAGGAGGGGATGTGGGGAGGAGAGGAGGAGAGATGAGGAGAAATGGACAGGAGGGGAGATGGGGAGGAGAGGAGAGATGGAGAGATGGAGGAGAGGAGAGATGGATAGTGAGAGAGGCAGAGAGAAGGAGAGGAGAGGAGAAGGGGAGGAGAGGAGGAGAGATGAGGAGAGATGGAGAGGAGGGGAGATAGAGAGGAGAGGAGGAGAGATGGAGAGATGGAGGAGAGGAGAGATGGATAGCGAGAGAGGCAGAGAGAAGGAGAGGAGGGGAGATGGGGAGAAGGAGAGATGGAGATGGAGGAGAGATGGATAGCGAGAGAGGCAGAGAGAAGGAGAGGAGGGGAGATGGGGAGAAGGAGAGATGGAGAGATGGAGATGGAGGAGAGATGGAGAGTGAGAGAGGCAGAGAGAAGGAGAGATGGAGATGGAGGAGAGGAGAGATGGAGAGGCAGAGAGAAGGAGAGATGGAGATGGGGAGGAGAGGAGAGGAGGAGAGATGGAGATGGAGGAGAGGAGAGATGGAGAGGCAGAGAGGCAGAGAGAAGGAGAGATGGAGATGGGGAGGAGAGGAGGAGAGAAGGAGAGCGAGAGGCAGAGAGAATGAGAGATGGAGATGGACGAGAGATGGAGAGCGAGAGAGGCAGAGAGAAGGAGAGATGGAGAGATGGATAGCGAGAGAGGCAGAGAGGCAGAGAGAAGGAGAGATGGAGAGATGGATAGCGAGAGAGGCAGAGAGAAGGAGAGATGGAGAGATGGAGAGATGGATAGCGAGAGAGGCAGAGAGGCAGAGAGAAGGAGAGATGGAGAGATGGATAGCGAGAGAGGCAGAGAGAAGGAGAGATGGAGAGATGGAGAGATGGATAGCGAGAGAGGCAGAGAGGCAGAGAGGCAGAGAGATGGAGAGATGGATAGCGAGAGAGGCAGAGAGAATCCAACATGACCAGGAACTGAATCAGGGGTGGGCGATGTGGCCTAAAAATGATATCTAGATTTATTATGGGCAATTCACGATATTTACAGTATATATGTTATTATTTTATTCGTTTAATCTTTCATCTTGGACAATTAAAGGTCAATAGACCGCATTTCAAACAGTTGGGAACAACCTTATGAATTCAGGGCTTGTACAATTGTACCAAGGATCAAATGTAAGCTTTCAACCTTAATAAGACCCACCAATTATTTTATTATTTTATCAAAATAGTTTAACCTGCTTTTATGCAATAATAACTCATCTGACTTTCAAGTCTGTCTGTGAAAATGTCATTTTTGTTCTAAATATAACCAGAACCATGCATAATGCACATTCACTAATGATGACCGACTTCTGGTAGCAGGCATTCTAGAACATTACCACGTCATTCTAGAACATTACCGCGTCATTCTAGAAAATTACCACGTCATTCTAGAACATTACCACGTCATTCTAGAACATTACCACGTCATTCTAGAACATTACCACGGCATTCTAGAACATTTTCACGTCATTCTAGAAAATTACCACGTCATTCTAGAACATTACCACGTCATTCTAGAACATTACCACGTCATTCTAGAACATTACCACGGCATTCTAGAACATTACCGCGGCATTCTAGAACATTACCGCGTCATTCTAGAAAATTACCACGTCATTCTAGAACATTACCACGTCATTCTAGAACATTACCACGGCATTCTAGAACATTACCACGGCATTCTAGACCATTACCACGGCATTCTAGAAAATTACCACGTCATTCTAGAACATTACCGCGTCATTCTATAACATTACCACGGCATTCTTGAACATTTTCACGTCATTCTAGAACATTACCACGTCATTCTAAAACATTACCACGGCATTCTAGAACATTACCGCGTCATTCTATAACATTACCACGGCATTCTAGAACATTACCACGGTATTCTAGAACATTACCATGTCATTCTATAACATTACCACGTCATTCTAGAACATTACCACGTCATTCTAGAACATTACCACGTCATTCAAGAACATTACCATATCATTCTAGAACATTACCACGGAATTCTAGAACATTACCACGGCATTCTATAACATTACCACGGCATACTAGAACATTACCACAGCATTCTAGAACATTACCACGTCATTCTAGAACATTACCACGGAATTCTAGAACATTACCACGGCATTCTATAACATTACCACGGCATACTAGAACATTACCACAGCATTCTAGAACATTACCACAGCATTCTAGAACATTACCACAGCATTCTAGAACATTACCACATTATTCTAGGACATTACCACGGCATTCTAGACCATTACCACGGCATTCTAGAACATTACCACAGCATTCTAGAACATTACCACGTTATTCTAGAACATTACCACAGCATTCTAGAACATTACCACGTCATTCTAGAACATTACCACGGCATTCTAGAACATTACCACGGCATTCTAGAACATTTTCACGTCATTCTAGAAAATTACCACGTCATTCTAGAACATTACCACGTCATTCTAGAACATTACCACGTCATTCTAGAACATTACCACGGCATTCTAGAACATTTTCACGTCATTCTAGAAAATTACCACGTCATTCTAGAACATTACCACGTCATTCTAGAACATTACCACGGCATTCTAGAACATTACCACGGCATTCTAGAACATTACCGCGTCATTCTAGAAAATTACCACGTCATTCTAGAACATTACCACGTCATTCTAGAACATTACCACGGCATTCTAGAACATTACCACGGCATTCTAGAACATTTTCACGTCATTCTAGAACATTACCACGTCATTCTAAAACATTACCACGGCATTCTAGAACATTACCGCGTCATTCTATAACATTACCACGGCATTCTAGAACATTACCACGGTATTCTAGAACATTACCATGTCATTCTATAACATTACCACGTCATTCTAGAACATTACCACGTCATTCTAGAACATTACCACGTCATTCAAGAACATTACCATGTCATTCTAGAACATTACCACGGAATTCTAGAACATTACCACGGCATTCTATAACATTACCACGGCATACTAGAACATTACCACAGCATTCTAGAACATTACCATGTCATTCTAGAACATTACCATGGAATTCTAGAACATTACCACGGCATTCTATAACATTACCACGGCATACTAGAACATTACCACAGCATTCTAGAACATTACCACAGCATTCTAGAACATTACCACAGCATTCTAGAACATTACCACAGCATTCTAGGACATTACCACGGCATTCTAGACCATTACCACGGCATTCTAGAACATTACCACAGCATTCTAGAACATTACCACGTTATTCTAGAACATTACCACAGCATTCTAGAACATTACCACAGCATTCTAGAACATTACCACATTATTCTAGGACATTACCACGGCATTCTAGAACATTACCACAGCATTCTAGAATATTACCATGGCATTCTAGAACATTACCACAGCATTCTAGAACATTACCATGGCACTCTAGAACATTACCACAGCATTCTAGAACATTACCATGGCATTCTAGAACATTACCACAGCATTCTAGAACATTACCACAGCATTCTAGAACATTACCACAGCATTCTAGAACATTACCACGGGTCTCATTAACAATCTCTCAAGCACAAGTCCACTGTCAGTGAGAAGCCTGCTAGTCTTTATTTTTAGTCCAACTTGGATCTACTTGCTTCCTAACAAGGTAGGACAGTTATACTGTTATGAACACACCTCTCTGTCAAGTCTCACATTGTCTGAACAACAACAGCCTGTTCACTTTGTTGTAGATGTTGAAATCAAGAGGCCTTCCTGGATAAGATGCTAATTTCTCAGAATGAGAACGAGTTGACAGAAACGTAGCATTTTCCTGGATAAGATGCTAATTTCTCAGAATAAGAACGAGTTGACAGAAACGTAGCATTTTCCTGGATAAGATGCAAATTTCTCAGAATGAGGACGAGTTGACAATCCCTCAGACAAATGCATATTTTTATGCTCAGAACAGACTACACAGCTAACACATAACAGTCTGTGGCCAAACGCAGAGCGACAGAAACGGAGCATTTTCCACCATCAGGTTCATTGATTCTCCCGTCTTAGTAGAGTCTGTTCTGTTCAACGATTTGAGTGAGATGGTACACAGTGACCACAGCACAGAAGGAGGAGGGGCTTGGTGTCTGTGGAGTGGGAAGGTACACAGTGACCACAGCACAGAAGGAGGAGGGGCTTGGTGTCTGTGGAGTGGGAAGGTACACAGTGACCACAGCACAGAAGGAGGAGGGGCTTGGTGTCTGTGGAGTGGGAAGGTACACAGTGACCTCAACACAGAAGGAGGAGGGGCTTGGTGTCTGTGTTGGGGGAAGGTACACAGTTACCTCAACACAGAATGAGGAGGGGCTTGGTGTCTGTGTTGGGGCAAGGTACACAGTGACCTCAAAACAGAAGGAGGAGGGGCTTGGTATCTGTGTTGGGGATGAGCAATCAATCTGTTGCTATCAGAGTAGATGTGAACCACCTGAACACCTCAAAACCAAACTCTTGTAACTGAATCTTTAGTTCTGTTTATAGAGCTGTAAGAGTTCGGGCTATTTATGAATTGTTCTGTCTGGATAAAGTTATCAAGCAGGCTTCATTTGATGTAGAGTACCAGACAATTAGTTATCTATCTATCTATCTCTCTCTCTCTCTAGAGTACCAGACAATTAGTTAACGGATGTCAAGTTTGTTCATAGAAGACCAACAGACACCCCCTCGTCTCTCTCTCTCTCATTTCTCCTCTGTCCTCTCTCTCTCTCTCTCTCTCTCTCTCTCTCTTATGTTAAACCCATTCACCTCTAACACAATCCATAAACCAGACAATTAGTCAATTCAAGTTTGTCCATAGAAGACCAACAGACACCCCCTTCTCTCTCTCTCTCTCTCTCTCTCTCTCTCTCTCTCTCTCTCCCCATTCACCTCTAACACAATCCATAAACCAATGCTAGCCCAGTCTACTGGCTACTGATAGGACTAGAGACTGATAGTCTAACAACACACTGATAAGCTTATTTTAGACCTAAGTTACCATTCTGGTGATACATCAGGCTACGAGTCATTAGAATACATCAAACAGACTGATCCACCAATCAAATCTAAAATCATTTGAAAAAAGCTTCACCTCTCGAGTCTTTCTCTAGAAGGTTTTCGCAGGTTCCTTCAGGTCATCCTCGTGCCACCAAGTCCGAGCAGGAATCTGTGCTCCCGGCGAAGGATGACATGACTCTCTGCTTCAGCATGCTTTCAAGCTGCGTGGTGAGCTAGCTCTCTCTCTCTCTCTCTCTCTCGGTCTCTCTCTCTCTCCCATCTGTCTCTCTCTCTCTCTCTCTGTCTCTCTCTCCCACTACGCTCCTCTCTTCACTCTACACGCTTGTGAGCTCTCTCTCTCTCTCTGTCTCTCTCTCTCTGTCTCTCTCTCTCTCTCTCTCTCTGTCTCTCTCTCTCCCACTACGCTCCTCTCTTCACTCCTCACGCTGGTGAGCTCTCTCTGTCTCTCTCTCTCTCTGTCTCTCTCTCTGTCTCTCTCTCTCCCACTACGCTCCTCTCTTCACTCTACACGCTGGTGAGCTCTCTCTCTCTCTCTTTCCTTCTCTCCACACCGGGCACAGACGTCAGTTCAACGTCTAATTTTGACTTACATGTGGTTGATTTGTTAACTAATGTGAAATCAATTTCATTGGATGGTTAAAAGTTGGGTGAAAATAATACCCTTTGATGTTGAAGACTTTAGATCCAATCAATTTTCATTGTTTCAGCTCATCACATAGATTTTGACCAAGGGGGTCTCTCATGTTGTCACGTTCTGACCATCGTTCGTGTGTGTTTTCCTTGTTTTAGTGTTGGTCAGGACGTGAGCTGGGTGGGCATTCTATGTTGGATGTCTTGTTTGTCTATTTCTATGTCTGGCCTGATATGGTTCTCAATCAGAGGCAGGTGTTAGTCATTGTCTCTGATTGGGAACCATATTTAGGTAGCCTGGGTTTCACTGTGTGTTTGTGGGTGATTGTTCCTGTCTATGTGTTTTTTCACCAGATAGGCTGTTTTAGGTTTTCATTACGTTCATCACGTTCTTTATTTTGTAGTGTTTGCATTGATTCGTGTTTTACGTTTGTTCATTAAAACATGGATCGCAATCTACACGCTGCATTTTGGTCCGACTCTCCTTCTCATACAGAAAACCGTTACAGAATCACCCACCACAAAAGGACCAAGCAGCGTGTCAACAGGCAGGAGCAGCGCGAGGAGACGCGCAATAAGGATTTCTGGACATGGGAGGAAATCCTCGACGGGAGAGGACCCTGGGCTAAACCAGGGGAGTGTAGCCGCCCAAAGGTGCAGCAGGAGAAGAGGCAACAGGAGCAGCCCAAAGAGGAGGTATGGACATGGGAGGACGAATTAGAAGGAAGAGGACCCTGGGCTCAGCCAGGAGAATATCGCCGCCCCAAAGAAGAACTGGAGGCGGCGAAAGCGGAGAGGCGCAGATATGAGGAGGCAGCACGACGTAGCGGATGGAAGCCTGAGAGGCAGCCCCAAAAATTTCTTGGGGGGGGGCTAACAGGGAGTATGGCTACGCCAGGTAGGAGACCTGGGCAGACTCCCTGTGCTTACCGGGGGGCTAGAGAGACCGGACAGGCACCGTGTTATGCAGTGGTGCGCACGGTGTCTCCAGTGCGGGTGCATAGTGCGGTATATTCCAGCTCCGCGTGTCGGCCGGGCTAGATTGAGCGTCGAGCCTAATGCCATGAAGCCGGCTCTACGCAGCTGGTCCCCAGTGCGTCTCCTTGGGCCGGCTTACATGGCACCAGCCTTGCGCTCGGTGTCTCCGGTTCGCCTGCATAGCCCAGTGCGGGCTATTCCACCTCGCCGCACTGGCAGGGCGACCGTGAGCATTCAACCAGGTAAGGTTGGGCAGGCTCGGTGCTCAAGAGCTCCAGTGCACCTGCACGGTCCGGTTTTTCCAGTACCACCTCCACACCCCAGCCCTCCGGTAGCAGCTCCCCGCACCAGGCTTCCTGTGCGTGTTCTCGGCCCAGTACCACCAGTGCCAGCACCACGCATCAGGCCTACAGTGCGCCTCGCCTGTCCAGCGCTGCCAGAGCCTTCCTCCTCTCCAGCGCTGCCGGAGTCTCCCGCCTGTTCAGAACTGCCAGTCTGCATAGAGCTGCCAGTCTGCAAGGAGCTGCCAGTCTGCAAGGAGCTGCCAGTCTGCAAGGAGCTGCCAGTCTGCAAGGAGCTGCCAGTCTGCAAGGAGCTGCCAGTCTGCATAGAGCTGCCAGTCTGCAAGGAGCTGCCAGTCTGCAAGGAGCCGCCAGAGCTGCCTTTCTGCAGGATGCCGCCAGAGCTGCCAGTCTGCAAGGAGCCGCCAGAGCTGCCAGTCTGCAAGGAGCCGCCAGAGCTGCCAGTTAGCATGGAGCAGCCAGGGCCGCCAGTCAGCATGGAGCAGCCAGGGCCGCCAGTCAGCATGGAGCAGCCAGGGCCGCCAGTCAGCATGGAGCAGCCAGGGCCGCCAGTCAGCATGGAGCAGCCAGGGCCGCCAGTCAGCATGGAGCAGCCAGTCAGCATGGAGCAGCCAGAGCAGCCAGTCAGCATGGAGCAGCCAGAGCTGCCAGTCAGCATGGAGCAGCCAGTCAGCATGGAGCAGCCAGAGCTGCCAGTCATCATGGAGCAGCCAGTCAGCATGGAGCAGCCAGAGCAGCCAGTCGACCAGACTCTTCCAGATCTGCCAGTCGACCAGACTCTTCCAGATCTGCCAGTCGACCAGACTCTTCCAGATCTGCCAGTCGACCAGACTCTTCCAGATCTGCCAGTCGACCAGACTCTTCCAGATCTGCCAGTCGACCAGACTCTTCCAGATCTGCCAGTCGACCAGACTCTTCCAGATCCGCCAGTCGACCAGACTCTTCCGGATCCGCCAGTCAGCCAGGATCTTCCAGAACCGCCAGCCAGCCAGGATCTGCCGGATCCAACCACCTGCCTGAGCTTCCTCTCAGTGCTGAGCTTCCTCTCAGTGCTGAGCTACCCATCAGTCCCGAGCTACCTCTGTCCCGAGCTGCCCCTCTGTACCGAGCGGTCTTTAAGGAGGGTAACCTATCTAGGGACGCTAAGGAGGTGGACTAAAACTGTTATGGAGTGGGGTCCACGTCCAGCGCCAGAGCCGCCACCGCGGACAGATGCCCACCCACACCCTCCCCCATAGGTTTAAGTTGTGCGTCCGGAGTCCGCACCTTGGAGGGGGGGTACTGTCACGTTCTGACCATCGTTCGTGTGTGTTTTCCTTGTTTTAGTGTTGGTCAGGACGTGAACTGGGTGGGCATTCTATGTTGGATGTCTTGTTTGTCTATTTCTATGTCTGGCCTGATATGGTTCTCAATCAGAGGCAGGTGTTAGTCATTGTCTCTGATTGGGAACCATATTTAGGTAGCCTGGGTTTCACTGTGTGTTTGTGGGTGATTGTTCCTGTCTGTGTTTTTTCACCAGATAGGCTGTTTTAGGTTTTCATTACGTTCATCACGTTCTTTATTTTGTAGTGTTTGCATTGATTCGTGTTTTACGTTTGTTCATTAAAACATGGATCGCAATCTACACGCTGCATTTTGGTCCGACTCTCCTTCTCATACAGAAAACCGTTACACATGTTCTCCTTCCCGCTCTCTCTCAAACACACTTCACTCTTCATTTTTTGTTTAAATAAAACACTAATACATTTATTTTACTTTTTTTAAACATTTTGATTGAAACAGTCAACACACACAAGGAGACACACAGAGGCACGCCGCTGGGAACTCAGAGAGCAGAACAGGACGAGCATCCCTCCGTTACACCGCGCAAAGAAATCTGTCTTCTGTTCTATTTCCGCTCGCGCTCCTCAGACCCGAAATATTTCTCTTCCTTTCTAACTCTCTCTTTGACTCACCCTACTCATAGAGAAACACCAATGACATCTTCCTCTCTTTCATGTGAAACACCAATGACATCCTCCTCTCTTTCACGTGAAACACCAATGACATCCTCTTCTCTTTCATAGTGAAACACCAATGACATCCTCCTCTCTTTCATAGTGAAACACCAATGACATCCTCTTCTCTTTCATAGTGAAACACCAATGACATCCTCCTCTCTTTCATAGTGAAACACCAATGACATCCTCCTCTCTTTCATAGTGAAACACCAATGACATCCTCCTCTCTTTCATAGTGAAACACCAATGACATCCTCTTCTCTTCCATAGTGAAACACCAATGACATCCTCCTCTCTTTCACGTGAAACACCAATGACATCTTCCTCTCTTTCACGTGAAACACCAATGATATCCTCCTCTCTTTCACGTGAAACACCAATGATATCCTCTTCTCTTTCATAGTGAAACACCAATGACATCCTCTTCTCTTTCATAGTGAAACACCAATGACATCCTCCTCTCTTTCATAGTGAAACACCAATGACATCCTCCTCTCTTTCATAGTGAAACACCAATGACATCCTCCTCTCTTTCATAGTGAAACACCAATGACATCCTCTTCTCTTTCATAGTGAAACACCAATGACATCCTCCTCTCTTTCATAGTGAAACACCAATGACATCCTCCTCTCTTTCATAGTGAAACACCAATGACATCCTCTTCTCTTTCATAGTGAAACACCAATGACATCCTCCTCTCTTTCATAGTGAAACACCAATGATATCCTCCTCTCTTTCATAGTGAAACACCAATGACATCCTCCTCTCTTTCACGTGAAACACCATTGACATCCTCCTCTCTTTCATAGTGAAACACCAATGACATCCTCCTCTCTTTCACGTGAAACACCATTGACATCCTCCTCTCTTTCATAGTGAAACACCAATGACATCCTCCTCTCTTTCACGTGAAACACCATTGACATCCTCCTCTCTTTCATAGTGAAACACCATTGACATCCTCCTCTCTTTCATAGTGAAACACCAATGACATCCTCCTCTCTTTCATAGTGAAACACCAATGACATCCTCCTCTTTTAATGTGAAACACCAATGATATCCTCCTCTCTTTTAATGTGAAACACCAATGATATCTTCCTCTTTTAATGTGAAACACCAATGACATCCTCCTCTCTTTCATAGTGAAACACAAATGACATCCTCCTCTTTTAATGTGAAACACCAATGATATCCTCCTCTCTTTTAATGTGAAACACCAATGATATCTTCCTCTTTTAATGTGAAACACCAATGACATCCTCCTCTCTTTCATAGTGAAACACCAATGACATCCTCCTCTTTCATAGTGAAACACCAATGATATCCTCCTCTCTTTTAATGTGAAACACCAATGATATCCTCTTCTCTTTCATAGTGAAACACCAATGACATCCTCCTCTCTTTCATGTGAAACACCAATGATATCCTCCTTTCTTCTTTCACGTGAAACACCAATGACATCCTCCTTTCTTTCATAGTGAAACACCAATGATATCCTCCTCTCTTTCACGTGAAACACCAATGACATCCTCCTTTCTTTCATAGTGAAACACCAATGATATCCTCCTCTCTTTCATAGTGAAACACCAATGATATCCTCCTCTCTTTCATGTGAAACACCAATGACATCCTCCTTTCTTCTTTCACGTGAAACACCAATGACATCCTCCTTTCTTTCATAGTGAAACACCAATGACATCCTCCTTTCTTCTTTCACGTGAAACACCAATGACATCCTCCTTTCTTTCATAGTGAAACACCAATGACATCCTCCTTTCTTCTTTCACGTGAAACACCAATGACATCCTCCTCTCTTTCATAGTGAAACACCAATGATATCCTCCTCTCTTTCATGTGAAACACCAATGACATCCTCCTCTTTTAATGTGAAACACCAATGATATCCTCCTCTCTTTCATGTGAAACACCAATGATATCCTCCTCTCTTTCATGTGAAACACCAATGACATCCTCCTCTTTTAATGTGAAACACCAATGACATCCTCCTCTCTTTCATAGTGAAACACCAATGACATCCTCCTCTCTTTCATAGTGAAACACCAATGATATCCTCCTCTCTTTCATAGTGAAACACCAATGACATCCTCCTCTCTTCCATAGTGAAACACCAATGACATCTTCCTCTCTTTCATAGTGAAACACCAATGACATCCTCCTCTCTTTCATAGTGAAACACCAATGACATCCTCCTCTCTTTCATAGTGAAACACCAATGACATCCTCCTCTCTTCCATAGTGAAACACCAATGACATCTTCCTCTCTTTCATAGTGAAACACCAATGATATCCTCCTCTCTTTCATAGTGAAACACCAATGACATCCTCCTCTCTTCCATAGTGAAACACCAATGACATCTTCCTCTCTTTCATAGTGAAACACCAATGATATCCTCCTCTCTTTCATAGTGAAACACCAATGACATCCTCCTCTCTTTCATAGTGAAACACCAATGATATCCTCCTCTCTTTCATAGTGAAACACCAATGACATCCTCCTCTCTTCTCTTCCATGTTGTAACGAAATTCGTCTTCCTCTGACGAGGAGTATGACAGATCTGACCAGTGTGCAGCGTGGTAAGTGTTCGTCATTTTTAATGAAAATACAAAATAACAAAGAGAAAGAACGAAACGAAACCGAAACAGTCCTGTCTGGTGAAGACACAGAAAACAATCACCCACAACTCAAGTCGGAAAAAGAGGCTGCCTAAGTATGGTTCTCAATCAGAGACAACGAACGACACCTGCCTCTGATTGAGAACCATACCAGGCCAAACACATAAATACAACATAGAAAATAGAACATAGACAACCCACCCCAACTCACGCCCTGACCAAACTAACACCCAGACGTAATAAAGGAACTAAGGTCAGAACGTGACACGTTGCAGAAACTACTCTGTCATACAGTACAGATTAAATGTTTTGTTGTCCTCGGCTACCTGGCTAAAATGTTTGCTCGCTAGCCTAACTTCCTTTAAATGGGCAACAATTATTTATTATTATTATGTTTTATTTAACTTGGAAAATCAGTTCTTAAGAACAAATTCTTATTTATAATGACGGCCTACCCCGGACGATGCTTGGCCAATAGTGTGCGCCGACCTATGGGACTCCCAATCATGGCCGGATGTGATACAGCCTGGAATCAAACCAGGGACTGTAGTGACACCTCTTGCACTGAGATGCAGTGCCTTAGACCGCTGCGCCACTCGGGAGCCAGCTAGTTAACTTTAGCATTCTACATCTAGCTACATATTGAACTTCCATCCTCTCAGGCCAGGGGGGCACAACAGTGTATGAATTTATGGCTGGATCAGAATCCCCGTTATAAATCATTGGCCAGTACGGAGAACTAAGTAAAACCACAAGTCCAAATCCCCATCTCCATCCAGGGATAATTTAGGAAGGAGCCTATTTTAGCTAGCTAGCCAGTCACCGGAGGACAACAACACAACGAGATGCAACAATTATACTTTTTTTTTTCTGTCAATGATGTTTCGCTTTTGACGTGATGTGATAGGTGTGAAGCCAAATCCTAAATGACTTCCCTTGGCACTTTTTTTTTGTTTATTGGTGCAGCAGGACCAATCACAGTTGATCTCGCTCAGTCTAGCTCAAAGCTAATTGGTTAATGAATTAATGAATACTATTTTTGACCAGACAGCAACATGACCTACACGTGTAGAGACAGAGGGGGTGCTGTTTCGATCACTCGGATGCTTCCCCAGGGGGTGAGAGACATTCAGCCTCTTGTGAATTGAAGGAGAACAACGTATCACAGAGAGACGAAAGATCCAATATTGTATGTTATTTATTTAACATTTATATTCTTCTGGGAAGCCTGGCTTGCCTTGGCTTCCATGAACACATGCCACTGAGGTTGTTGTCACGTAGCTAGGAGTGGTGGGTGCGGAGAGAGCAGAGGTTTAGAGAAAACCTTATTTACTCCGGTCATGCCAACAACAACAACAGGTGAAAATAATGACCAACCCCAAAACAGGACACCAAACAGTCCAAAAATAAACCAAACATCCACAAACAGAACAGAGAACAAGCACAAAAGCAGTTCGGGCATAAAAGGCTTACATGGCCCTAAACCAAACCGAGAGATCGAGAGCTGATAGGTGGAAAATCCCACAGGAAATCAGTCCATTCCTTTTCCCCCACAATCCTATAACCTATAATAGCTACAGCTACAGGTTAATATTTTCCTATTCGTTGCTGTTGTTGGAACAGACCAGTTAATACCTATCAACTCTCACAGTCTCACGGCAAATTTCGAAGTGTTTAAAGTTACTTTTAAAGCATTGACGCCGAATGGTTAAGATTTTATACAATCGTATAAAACAACTATCTATTGGTAGATTTGAACTTGCAGCCTTTGGAATCAGAGGCAAGTGCACATTCCCATCCTCCGTCGAATACGGACTTGTTTCACGGGTGACCTGGCTACTTAGTAATACTCCACACTGCAGTGGTGAGAAGGAGGAGGAAGAGGAGGAAGAGGAGGAGAAGCACTCGCTATGCGTGGCCGGTAAGCACTGCCGGCGAGGTTTCCGCGGCTTGGATCAGCGCCAGCTCCGTGGGCTCTGTATCCTGTGGCGGGGGTGTGTGTGTGTGTTGCTGCGGTTGTCATGGTGCCAATTGGAGTGTGGTACCTTTGTTGCTGCGGAGATGAGATGAGTTGTGGTAACTTGGTTGCTGTGGAGATGAGATGTGGTAACTTGGTTGCTGTGGAGATGAGATGAGCGAGGAGGCTCTCTCAGTCCTGTTCTCTTCACTGCAGCTCTCTTTCGCTCTATCCTCCCTCGCTCTCTCTCTATCTCTTTACCCCTCTCTCCTTTTCTCTCTCTCTTTCTGCCCCCTCACCTCTCTCTCTATCTCTTTACCCCTCTCTCCTTTTCTCTCTCTCTTTCTGCCCCCCCCCCACCTCTCTCTCTATCTCTTTACCCCTCTCTCCTTTTCTCTCTCTTTCTGCCCCCCCTCACCTCTCTCTATTGCTCTCACTCCCCCTCCCTCTCTTTTTCTCTATACCTTTTCATTGTGCTCTCTCTCTCCATTTAACCCCTCCCTCCTTTTTCATCTTCCCGTGGTGCATGCTGGGCATATCTTGTTTCAGTAAAGTATTTTTGTCAGCATGTTCTCTCCTGCCCCCCTCGTGTCCCGTGTGAAGCCGCTCCCGTCCATCCAGCCATCTTCTCCCATTCATCACGACCACCACCCAAGTCCCATCTCATTACAATGTCTGTTACCGTGACTACCACCCAAGTCCCATCTCATTACAATGTCTGTTACCACGACCACCACCCAAGTCCCATCTCATTACAATGTCTGTTACCATGACCACCACCCAAGTCCCGTCTCATTACAATGTCTGTTACCATGACCACCACCCAAGTCGCATCTCATTACAATGTCTGTTACCGTGACCACCACCCAAGTCCCATCTAATTACAATGTCTGTTACCATGACCACCACCCAAGTCCCATCTCATTACAATGTCTATTACCAAGACCACCACCCAAGTCCCATCTCATTACAATGTCTGTTACCATGACAATCGAAACTGACAAGCAGTTTCAGTTCCCCTGCAAGGCTTGATGTCCTCGACCCAGACCTCCCTCCATAGACCCCCACTTAATCACACCTGTCAATCAACTCAGAAGGTGGACCTATCACCCCATAGACCAGGGATGGGCAACTGGTGGTCCGACCCCCTTCTGAAGTCCCTCGGATGAATCCCCCCTTAAAAAATATATACTTTTTAAAAAACTTTTTTTGGGTGGGGCTCAGTTGGGGTCTCAACTTACTGTTGCTAGGTAGAACAGTAGAATACACAACGTGCAATTTAGAAATGTGGCTGTGCATCAATCAATCAATCAACTTTATTTATATAGCCCTTCGTACATCAGCTGATATCTCAAAGTGCTGTACAGAAACCCAGCCTAAAACCCCAAACAGCAAGCAATGCAGGTGTAGAAGCACGGTGGCTAGGAAAAACTCCCTAGAAAGGCCAAAACCTAGGAAGAAACCTAGAGAGGAACCAGGCTATGAGGGGTGGCCAGTCCTCTTCTGGCTGTGCAGGGTGGAGATAAGAGAACCTAGGAAGAAACCTAGAGAGGAACCAGGCTATGAGGGGTGGCCAGTCCTCTTCTGACTGTGCAGGGAGGAGATAAGAGAACCTAGGAAGAAACCTAGAGAGGAACCAGGCTATGAGGGGTGGCCAGTCCTCTTATGGCTGTGCAGGGAGGAGATAAGAGAACCTAGGAAGAAACCTAGAGAGGAACCAGGGTATGAGGGGTGGCCAGTCCTCTTCTGACTGTGCAGGGAGGAGATAAGAGAACCTAGGAAGAAACCTAGAGAGGAACCAGGCTATGAGGGGTGGCCAGTCCTCTTCTGGCTGTGCAGGGTGGAGATAAGAGAACCTAGGAAGAAACCTAGAGAGGAACCAGGCTATGAGGGGTGGCCAGTCCTCTTCTGACTGTGCAGGGAGGAGATGAGAGAACCTGGGAAGAAACCTAGAGATCAGCAGTTTCTCTCTTATATCAGTCACTGATAGTCAGTCAATTAGCACATGTCAGCTACATTTTTTTTCCTTCCGATTAATGTCTAGTCAGCCAACTAAACTTTGTTATCATGGTCAAATTACCTCCGTAGATTTTGTTAGTCACTCTCACTCAGATATCATATTAAAAACTGAAAACATTTCTCTCCAACCTATCGCAAAACGTGTAGAATTGCTGGAAACTTGCTTTAAAACGGTAACATTTTCTCTACACCACATGGCACATTGTGTAGAATTGCTGGAAACTTGCTTTAAAACGGTAACATTTTCTCTCCACCACATGGCACATTGTGTAGAATTGCTGGAAACTTGCTTTAAAACGGTAACATTTTCTCTACACCACATGGCACATTGTGTAGAATTGCTGGAAACTTGCTTTAAAACGGTAACATTTTCTCTCCACCACATGGCACATTGTGTAGAATTGCTGGAAACTTGCTTTAAAACGGTAACATTTTCTCTACACCACATGGCACATTGTGTAGAATTGCTGGAAACTTGCTTTAAAACGGTAACATTTTCTCTACACCACATGGCACATTGTGTAGAATTGCTGGAAACTTGCTTTAAAACGGTAACATTTTCTCTACACCACATGGCACATTGTGTAGAATTGCTGGAAACTTGCTTTAAAACGGTAACATTTTCTCTACACCACATGGCACATTGTGTAGAATTGCTGGAAACTTGCTTTAAAACGGTAACATTTTCTCTCCACCACATGGCACATTGTGTAGAATTGCTGGAAACTTGCTTTAAAACGGTAACATTTTCTCTACACCACATGGCACATTGTGTAGAATTGCTGGAAACTTGCTTTAAAACGGTAACATTTTCTCTACACCACATGGCACATTGTGTAGAATTGCTGGAAACTTGCTTTAAAACGGTAACATTTTCTCTACACCACATGGCACATTGTGTAGAATTGCATGAAATGAACAACAAAACATCTTGTTTGAATGTGGGTACGCATGATGAGTTCATGATGAGTTCAGATTGTGGCTCCCACCCCCATCAAAGTTGCCCATCCCTACCATAGACTCACACTCAATCACACCTGTCAATCAAATGAGAAGGTGGGCCAATCACCCCATAGACTCACGCTCAATGACACCTGTCAATCAAATGAGAAGGTGAGCCAATCACCCAGTAGACTCCTAAAAAACTGAGCGAGAGACAAACATACACACAACCACACAACCACACACACAATCAGAGACATGGATAGGAAGGAGGGAAGGATGGATGGAGGGAGGAAGGGATGATTTGTTTAGAGATCAAAAGCCATTCTCTACCGGATCAGATGGTAGGGCGCGGCTCAGACGGAAGGGCACGGCTCACACGGTAGGGTGCGGATCAGCTGGTAGGGCGCGGATCAGACGGTAGGGCGCGGCTCAGACGGTAGGGTGCGGATCAGACAATAGGGCGCGGCTCAGACAGTAGGGCGCGGCTCAGATGGTAGGGCGCGGCTCAGACGGTAGGGCGCGGCTCAGACGGTAGGGCGCGGCTCAGACGGTAGGGCGCGGGCGGCTCAGACGGTAGGGGGCGGCTCAGACGGTAGGGCGCGGCTCAGACGGTAGGGCGCGGGCGGCTCAGACGGTAGGGGGCGGCTCAGACGGTAGGGCGCGGCTCAGACGGTAGGGCGCGGCTCAGACGGTAGGGCGCGGCTCAGACGGTAGGGTGTGGCTCAGCTGGTAGGGCGCGGCTCAGCTGGAAGGGCGCGGCTCAGACGGTAGGGCGCGGATCAGACGGTAGGGCGCGGATTAGCTGGTAGGGCGCAGCTCAGACTGTAGGGCGCAGCTCAGACTGTAGGGCGCAGCTCAGACTGTAGGGCGCAGTTCAGACGGTAGGGAGCGGATCAGACTGTAGGGCGCAGCTCAGACGGAAGGGAGCGGACCAGACTGTAGGGCACGGATCAGACGGTAGAGAGCGGCACTTGCAATGTCAGGGATGTGGGTTTGATTCCCATGGGGAATCTATCCTGAAACTATCCTGTTGACAAGAACATGTCTAATTAAAATGACATCTTTATGACATCCCACCTAGACGTCTTTCCTCTTCCAAGACTATCTGGGTCCTGTATGGCTCAGAGTATCTGGGTCCTGCATGGCTCAGAGTATCTGGGTCCTGTATGGCTCAGAGTATCTGGGTCCTGTATGGCTCAGAGTATCTGGGTCCTGTATGGCTCAGAGTATCTGGGTCCTGTATGGCTCAGTGTATCTGGGTCCTGATTGGCTCAGAGTATCTGGGTCCTGTATGGCTCAGAGTATCTGGGTCCTGTATGATTCAGAGTATCTGGGTCCTGTATGGCTCAGAGTATCTGGGTCCTGCATGGCTCAGAGTATCTGGGTCCTGCATGGCTCAGAGTATCTGGGTCCTGTATGGCTCAGAGTATCTGGGTCCTGTATGGCTCAAAGTATCTGGGTCCTTTATGACTCAGAGTATCTGGGTCCTGTATGGCTCAGAGTATCTGGGTCATGTAAGGCTCACAGAGTATCTGGGTCCTGTATGGCTCAGAGTATCTGTGTCCTGTATGGCTCAGAGTATCTGGGTCCTGTATGGCTCACAGAGTATCTGGGTTGTGTATGGCTCACAGAGTATCTGGGTCCTGTATGGCTCACAGAGTATCTGGGTTGTGTATGGCTCACAGAGTATCTGGGTCCTGTATGGCTCACAGAGTATCTGGGTCCTGTATGGCTCAGAGTATCTGGGTCCTGTATGGCTCAGAGTATCTGGGTCCTGAATGGCTCACATAGTATCTGGGTCCTGTATGGCTCAGAATATCTGGGTCCTGTATGGCTCAGAGAGTATCTAGGTCCTGTATGGCTCAGAGTATCTGGGTCCTGTATGGCTCACAGAGTATCTGGGTCCTGTATGCCTCACAGAGTATATGGGTCCGGTATGGCTCAAAGAGTATATGGATCCTGTATGGCTCAGAGTATATGGGTCCTGTATGGCTCAGAGTATCTGGGTCCTGTATGGCTCAGAGTATCTGGGTCCTGTATGGCTTAGAGAGTATCTGGGTCCTGTATGGCTCAGAGTATCTGGGTCCTGTATGGCTCACAGAGTATATGGGTCCTGTATGGCTCAGAGTATATAGGTCCTGTATGGCTCAGAGTATCTGGGTCCTGTATGGCTCATATTATCTGGGTCCTGTATGGCTCATAGTATATGGGTCCTGTATGGCTCAGAGTATCTGGGTCCTGTATGGCTCAGAGTATCTGGGTCCTGTATGGCTCAGAGTATCTGGGTCCTGTATGATTCAGAGTATCTGGGTCCTGTATGGCTCAGAGTATCTGGGTCCTACATGGCTCAGAGTATCTGGGTCCTGCATGGCTCAGAGTATCTGGGTCCTGTATGGCTCAGAGTATCTGGGTCCTGTATGGCTCAGAGTATCTGGGTCCTTTATGGCTCAGAGAATCTGGGTCCTGTATGGCTCAGAGTATCTGGGTCCTGTATGGCTCAGAGTATCTGGGTCCTGTATGGCTCACAGAGTATCTGGGTCCTGTATGGCTCAGAGTATCTGGGTCCTGTATGGCTCAGAGTATCTGGGTCCTGTATGGCTCACGGAGTATCTGGGTCCTGTATGGCTCACAGAGTATCTGGGTCCTGTATGGCTCAGAGTATCTGGGTCCTGTATGGCTCAGAGTATCTGGGTCCTGTATGGCTCAGCGTATCTGGGTCCTGTATGGCTCAGAGTATCTGGGTCCTGTATGGCTCAGAGTATCTGGGTCCTGTATGGCTCAGAGTATCTGGGTCCTGTATGGCTCACAGAGTATCTGGGTCCTGTATGGCTCAGAGTATCTGGGTCCTGTATGGCTCACAGAGTATCTGGGTCCTGTATGGCTCACAGAGTATCTTGGTCCTGTTTGGCTCACAGAGTATCTGGGTCCTGTATGGCTCACAGAGTATCTGGGTCATGTATGGCTCACAGAGTATCTGGGTCCTGTATGGCTCACAGAGTATCTGGGTCCTGTATGGCTCACAGAGTATCTGGGTCCTGTATGGCTCATGTAGTGGCAAATCGGTTCAAATATGACACAACCAAGAACTTTGTGAAAATCAATATAGACTTTTAATACAACAGTATCATAAGCCGGAGCGGTCCGCGGAACACACACACTTTTTCAGAGCCCTCGCTCTGAGTTATACACCTACCATATAAGTCCCTCCCATATGCAAATTAAGTTACATCCCAATCCGTGCTTCCTGCTTGTTCAGCCCAATAACGCCCCCATCTGCTTTCCATTAGATCCTAATGGTGACAAGACCCTTGCTTTGACCCTTCACTCAGCTTAATGCGTTCTCCTGTTTGTGTGTTATCTAGGGTCAGCAGACTATGTGTCTCTTCTGTTTTTAGCATGCTCAGCTATACTAAAAATACTATACATTCCCCTTTCCTGTGGCCTGTGTTCATACCCTGTAATTAACTCCATGTGTCCCTTTTGGTGTCTTTCATCTCCTTTAGCTTTAGGGTGCCTAGCTGTTCTGGTCGCCTTCTCTTCATATGGTTGTCTAAGATCAAACAGACTTGTCTCCTGTGATGTGATTGATGTCTGTAATCCATCAATTGGTCCTTTGGCTGAACCCCCCGTCCTTAGATAACCTCTGATCTTTGTATGTCCAGCTGCCCTAGGTATTGCCCTCTCCCATGGCCCCACTCTGGCTTCCTGTCCTATACAATAGACAATGTACCTTACCAGAATGGCAAATGCATCCCTCTTTTATATAGGACAGTATATTTATCCATATATGTACCTAATTTCTCCCACATAACCCCCCTCTGGTGCTTTAATAAGCACCAAAAACTTAAAAAGGACATATATGGAACATAATATCAACAGTCGATTATCAAAAAAAATATTTTTAAATAAAAAATAAAAAATAATTAAAAAATAAAACTTCCTAATCACCTACACCAAACATCTCTAGTATTTCATAAGAGTAAAATATCTAGTTCGGTATAGAAACAAAAAATAATACATTATCTTTTGTTAAAGCATGAGCATGTAAATACATAACCTTGTCTGAGGTTCTCAGCTACGCGAAAAAGAAAAATATATATAATAAAGCAATGACTCAAATAATAAATTGAATATGAGAAAACACTAGGCCTCCATGCAGTTACAAAATAAAATTGACACATCATTCTACATTTAAGCTTTCCACATGATTCTCCCTCTCAGACACCTCTCCAACAACCGTGATACCATCAATACCAACTTCTGTTAGAAGATTAAGGACATGGTCCGTAGACACTTGTAACTGGGATATCCCACTGTTACCTACATGTTTTTAAATATAACCTAGCATTTTAGAAGGCAAAACTAACTTTTAATTAAAAGAAACCAGTTATATTCATTGATATACCTATAAAAACATTTGATAAAACATACTAAAACACAAGGCCGTGAGCAAAAGTAGACCTTACATAACACCTCTTGTACTTACTACGGAAATGACCCTTTTTGTGGATATGCATCAGTTGACTTTCTTATGAATTTGGAATGACAGCATAACTGTCCATTTTCATCAGTATAGTGGCCTGGCCTACCCGGCACAGGATCAACTATCACCGGAGTGTCAGCTCTACTTACAAACATCTGTTTAACCGTTGTCTGGATCACAAGTGATTTCACCCAGGGTAAAACACAACAAAATACAATACCCAGAGCCAATAACCCCCCTTCCAGCATAAAGGCCGTCCTAGCAAACATGGCTCCCTATTTCCCCAATGCTAAGTCCAACCAATCCCAAACATGAGAGTCCACCCCAGCATTTTTCTTAACCTCTTTTCTTAACCCTTTAAGTTTAGCCATAGCGACAGCAAGGGATCCATTAGGCGCAGTGTTATTGGGAATAAAGGTGCAACAATCATCCCCGAACATAACAAACTCCACCCTTCTCTGCAAAAAGCCAATTGAGAGCCTGTCTATTTTGGCAAGACATTTTACTGGTATCCTGTACCTATTCCCCCAACGCCGTTAAAGCCGAGTCAGTATAGTTAATGAATCTCTGTTGGTTATAGTATATGTAATTAATCCACTCTAAGTTCTTATTTGATGTTATCCACAAAAATTAAGATTCAAATCCAGATTTAACTTCATCTCTTGCCTTGAACTCCCAACCCAGTCTAATTTAACATGGTTCTGCCTCTAGTGCTCCCTCGAGCAATCCTACATTCTATGTCACACAAGGGAATGTAGTATTTTCTCTGAATATTGAACATTTTACATTTAACACATTCTTCAAATGATGCAGGTTCAGGTACTATCAAAAGATGGGAAGGTGATTTTCTACACAAAATACAATTGTCCCTCCTATGTTTATTTCTGCTGTATACTTAGCCCATTCGTACCACTCATTCTTCACTATTCTTTTCATGTGGTGTCCTTGAGTGGTTCAGAGTCTGGTATGTCTGTCTGTCATCTTTGCAATGTTCTTATCTTGAGGTAGGTCATTAGAGTTAGTCAAAAAGTTCAAAATGTCAATAAAGAACCCTCCTGGTTCTGATGCTTTCTAGCTACCACAGGCTCTTCCTGTTTAGGTATTGGCGTAAGACCAATTCTGAATGACTGAGGAACTACTCCCTTCAGTCAATCTTGTTCTCATTATTTCACCTATTAATTCTTCACCTTCAACTGGTTCAATCTGATTCATGGTGAGCACCCACTCGTCTACTTCTTTGGTTAACGTCAGGTCACATCCTTTTGAGTCCCAAATAACTTCTCTCTTCGTTCGATGATATGTCCATCCACCGAATGCAATCTCCGGTAAGGGTTTGATCCTTTTGTCTTCTCTTCTTCTGTTTCAGTTATATGTTGAGGTGGGACAGAGATTCTAACCTTGTCAGTCTTTTTAGATTGTTTGACTGGTTCCTCTCTTCTCTTCCTGTTTCCACCCTACATTTTGATTGTGCGTGAGTCTGTTGTTGCTATACTAGCGTTCACTGTTACTTCTGTTATGTCAATATCATTGTTCTTCTATGGGTCTAACTTCAATTGTTCATTATGGAGACAATTCAAGAGCTGAAAAGTCAATTTTGGGGAAATCCCCATTTCTTTCATCTTGCAAGATTTCTCCTTCTGCTCTTGGTAAGGCTTCTCCTCTGCTTTCTTCACTTGTTGTTCCTGATAAGGCTTCTCCTCCACTCTCTTCGCCTGTTGTTCCCTCCTCAGCCCGAACTGGGCTTCCATCTGGGAAGGCGTCCATTTCAGGGAAGAGATGTTCCCCTTCTTTAGGTGATACCTCGGGGTCCCACTGTAGAAGGCTTCCGTCAACAGAATCTGCCCCAACAAGTATATCATCAGGAGTGGCAGACATGTTACCCCCTCCCACTTCTGGGCTTTCTGGCCATACTGGAGGAAACTTTGGTTGTTTGTCTCTTTTCTTTTCAGGCTCTTTTTCCCTGGTCGGTTCTTCTGAGTGTGTTAGCCGATGCACTCGTTGTATCTGGTCTGCCATTTTCTTGATTCCTCCCCGGCGCTTTGATCGATTCCGCTGCTCCTGCTCCCTCCGGGGTCCCTTCTGGTGAATCAGCATCCTCTGTGTCCTCATCTCTGTATGGTTGTGTCCTTCTCTCCGTCGGGACTCGGGTACAGTGGTTTAGATGATACCACGTCTTGCTTCCTTTCACTTGGACGGCCGTGTTTGTGGCTGTTGCCACCTCGTAGGGTCCTTCCCTCCTCGGCTGATCCCACTTCCTTCGGAACACTCAAACGTAGACTCGATCTCCTGGTATCACTGGGAGAGATCCTTCTGGTCCCCTTGGATCATCAGATGTGGAACCTCTCATCCTGGTTCAGATTTCTGCCTTCTTTCTATGGGGCATTCATACTTAGAGACTTATGGCCTCTGTTCTATGATTACACCATACATTCTCTTACTTCCATCACTCATCACACAAACTGACATTCCAGCTGAAGCTGGAGAACCCTTCTCCATCTGGTTTCCTAAACATAAGACTTGGAAAACAAAGGACAAAACATAACAGTATTGACAATGTTATATGTTATGCATGACTGTATTCATGAATACTGAAATCTGAGACCATGACAATTCCCACTCTCTCTTCACCTGACTCTATGCCTCCAGGATACTTTTCTGCTGGACTCCACAAAAATGGAGGCCCTAATTGGCTTCCTCGTGCTTTCATCCAGTCTTCCCCTTTCGGCCGCAGGTTCTGAGAGGTGTTCCCAAACCATGTCATTTTTTACTTAGTTCCCCATCTGCTCTGTTTCAACTGATAAACATGTGCATAACCTTAATCAACATTATTCCTTCTTGAAGTAATTCAACACTGAATGGGCTTCCACATTGAGCCTTCAACATGTGGTTTAGAGTACAACTACCCTAACATATATCCTTATTCACATGATACATTATCAAATAAAACAAATAACCCCCAAACTCAACCCAGTATGTCTACAGTAGAATCTAGTCTCTCTCTTTTGTTTTGTTTCACGTCCTCTGTCATGGTGTTTTCAAGCTCACCCATTATTCAGCTGGACCTTACTTCTTGTGAGACTTATGCACCCACCAAAGAGAGACATGACAATCTTTACCACTGCAGGTGCTGTAAGAAGTATATCCCCAGCCCGATGTATCTTGATGTACACTCAGTCTCCAGAATTCAGCATATGCCCTTCCATCTGGCCTCTTATGTGCTGTTTTTTCCTGAGGACATACACACTAACACATGGGTTATTTCCTGACAACAGACTTTCTTCTTATAGCAGGATCACTAAATCTTAACTTTTAAATAACAGCCCTATGTAAACATTCTGTCTTAAATACCTGGCCTCCTGCCACAAAAATATTCATAATGATAGCCAAATTATGGTCCCTACCGTAACTGCTGCAAGAATTGCATGTAATCAGTCAAGTGTTTTCTAGTTGGAAGAATATCCAATCCTAACAAAACTAAGTCCTAAGCTTCTTCAAAATGCCACTACTTATTACTTTTACCATAATCTAGGTGTGTGTAATGTTCTATCTACTTTTAGAATTGTCCCTATATTTTTACAAGACCAACTGTCCTTCCTTTTCTGTGAATTATCTTGTCTATCAATATACACTGTTTCTAGAAATAACACCCCCCCCCTTGTTACCATAACCTTCATATGAGCCCCCAATGTAGTTACAGTTTTTCTAACCCATAACACATAAGTCACTACTTCTAATTTCCTTCCATAGTTTGATACATACTTAAACATTCTCAAATCATTTTTAGTCAATTTATATCAGTCCCTCCTCAGGAAAAATATACACTCTTATTTTCCTCAAACCAAAAATAAATTGACCAAACAAGAAAAATGGTAAAGTAAATTATAATAACTGCATATTTGCTATAAATTACCACTATTTGTAATGTCTTCTTCATCCTTGGGTGTTATCACACAACAGACTATACTTTTTATTAAATTACTGATGTCATTCCAATGTATCACTCCAATTACTATGATATTGTAAAATAAAAGAAACAAAAACCTTTAATCTAATATTCTGCAAGTTCTGTCAATCACCCTGTCTCAGGATTAGTTTCCAGAGCTTCACTAGGCCTAGTAAATTTAAACAGTCCTATATTTAAAACTAAATGTTGTTTATATATCGTCCAATCCAATATTCAAAATAACAGTCCTTAGTGCTTACTTTAACTCAAATTTGACCTTCTCAATTCAATTCATCATCCCTTTAATAATTAACATTTTACTAAAAACTTTTAGTACCAGTAATATCTATTGTACCATGCGCCCTTTTGTCTCTGTTTTTCTGTCATGAATGGCCTGGTAATAAAAGGTCATTACCCCAATCCCCTTTAGTCTTCCTTCTCCCAGACACATATCATTCCAGATACAGTTCACAGGTCATCAGACACAGTTACCCCTCACTATTCAGTCAGTAGGGTGGGTTTGAGTTTTACACACACTAGTTGTGATGATAGTCTCTCCCAAGCATTAATGCAGTCTGACATTACATTTCCATGATAACTCCCTTATTCTACTGGCGATCTCTCAGATGAGTTACAGATTATGTAGTTATCATCATAACCCTTGCAGAAACCCCCACTCCAATAACCTATTTGGAGTAACTGTTATCCCTTGTTTACATATATTTCCATTTTATATGTAGAATGAACAAAGCACATTTTGTATTTACCCAAAGACCATAACCCCAGGGAACTGATATTTTCTCCTATAACCCCATGTTAAATATAAATAAACTATTTGAATAACTAGTCAATTCAAGATTACAACTCTTCATCTTTTTCCCAAGGAAATAATGGAATTTCAAAATGATAGTACACTTTGAATAGAGACTGGTGTTTCTCAATCATTTTATAATTAAATCCCACCTATTCCAAAAATTTCTAGTGAAGTTGATCAGTCTTCACGGGAAATTCTTAGAGTTCAGGGCATTCGACACCATTATAATGTTTTCACTCTTTTTTCTTTAGAAACATCTTAACCACACTTTCAAAAGCACTTCCATCCTTCTGCATACCCAATTTGAAACCGAACTGAAAAACCCATTGAAAATGTAACCCCTTTTTTCTGGAAAAGAAATGTACATTTCGTTAACATTCACCATGCCACCCTCTAAATCAGCAAGCCAACAGTAACACACATACTAAAATCCCCTCACTTATCCCGAGCATGCGATAAAAGCTCCAGCCATGCACAGAACGCACAATTCCCCCCTGCTCGGCCATCTGTATCCTACCCTTAGAAATTGAATACACCCATACTCTACAATTTGCTTTTCTTCTAACTATTTTTACCACGCTTGTGATTTTTCATATACGTTTATTTTCCGTATTTTGACGCTAATAACAACTTCTCCACGCATTTTATCACCACTGAAACCGCCATTTTAATGCAAAACGACTCCGAGTGGGGCTATTTGTAAATTACATCAGTACCTTACTATAAGTTAGGTAAAACGTGATCTAGTACGTATTTCATCACATAAACTGTACTCTCTATGAACCACTTTTTGATCAATCAGAGACTATACACCGCTTGGTGAAAACTTCATTCGTACTAACCTTAGAACGATCAGTTGTTGTTCTTTTAAAACGGGTGTAAATTCCTGTATTTCTGCATTCTCTACTATCGCATTCCAGTGTCATCTTACACTAATTTTCCCCCACACTAGTTAGCCCTGCTCTACAACTTCTTACACTTCCCCCATCGTAATGTATTTCTGATGATATAATGTTAATTAACATTAAAACGCTGGTAAGTTAAGCTTCTTGTTATGGTTTTATGTGATCGTTCCAATTCATTATTTTATTTATCCTGTTTACCGGGTAATGTTGCCCTACATTGTAGCAAACCGCTCCTTCATATTCAAATCGAATTGGTAGAATTAACGTGCGCTTCTTTCAGCGACTCTATGGCTTTATTAAATTTCGCTATCTCTATATTCCCGGGAGAAACAGTCCATTTGTTTCCATGCCACTATTTATTTTTCCTAAACTCTCCCATCGCATTATATACTTTATTTACTATTTTCCAAGGTAGATCTACCCTACTTTCTCAAATAATAATTTATTAGTCACATCACTTAATACCTCCTATTAAAACCTACTCTATAATGTCT
Organism: Oncorhynchus mykiss; assembly: GCF_057628025.1. Taxonomy (NCBI): domain Eukaryota; kingdom Metazoa; phylum Chordata; class Actinopteri; order Salmoniformes; family Salmonidae; genus Oncorhynchus; species Oncorhynchus mykiss. The sequence continues at coordinate 55,923,906 of NC_143042.1, read as the reverse complement.
ACAACTGTATTACTGAATACTACAGAAGCCTTAATGTCTTATTCTAGTACAGCACCTCAAATATCACTGTGTTTTTATCTTTGCTTATACTATTACTTTAACTTTATTCAATGTATTAAATCCTATTTCATATAATTTTCCTTCTAATTCAGCTTATTTATAATGTCTGCACTTTCTTATCTCTTTATTTATCCGCTTGCTATATTCTCTCTTAGCCTATTTTACTGTTTAATTCCTGAGGCTATTTTTAAATTGCAGCCTCCTATTTCGTTTACAGGGCTCGTGATATTTTCAATGTGTTCTAGACTTCTATTTTCATGCAATTCTCACTTTAGCCTAGATTTATTTTAACCAGTATATTTTAGTTTATCTGTATATTTTTAAGTTATTTCTTCCTACTTCGCATCCGTTTTATACTATCCATGCCTTGTTTAATACCTCTTTTTAACACCTATTGTAATTTTTACAATGGTCTTTTAACTCATTATCCAGTCAATGTTTTATGCTTATGTATAACTTATCTTGCCCAATATTTATCGATTTCGTTCCTCTTCCCAGTGAGAGTTAAATGCGCTCTCTTTCTCAAATTACACTTAGTTAACTGTCAGAGAGGCCTGCGCATTCCCAGTTGGTCACAGACACACAGCCTGTTCTTCCTCTTCTTTCTAATCTGCTCATTCATCACAAATAATTATATTACAGCATTCATTCAATCCTTTTGTCTTTACCTAAAAACAAAACAGTTTATTACCTAACTTAATTCACTTCCTCTACATAAGCTGGTATTATCCTATAGGATTTTTCACGCATACCCTTCGTTTTTACCTAAAAACGACCTATAGTTTATCCCCTAGTTTAATACACTTCCTCTACATAAACTGGTATTATCCTATAGGATTTTTACGACATGACGAGACTACTGTCTAATCGGATCAGCTTGTCTTCATATCCTATTCATCCACCCCGTATTGATCTTTATTCTACGTTAGAGCAATATCGTGGCGCGACCTACTGATTTATAAACCCCCGTTTAGCTAGACGGAGCGTTTTATATTCGCAGGATTTCCTTTTTCAGTTGAACGTCGCACAATCAGGCCAGCGTTCTTTCTGTGTTTTAAATATTCACCCGTACAGACCTTCATTTCAAAGCGGTAGCCATGTGTATTTATTTTCTAAATACTCATCCGTACAGACCTTTTCCTTGAAGCGGTAGCCATGAATGTTTATCTATCTACTTATCAATAAAGTAGCCTACCCATTCAGTCCTTCAGCTAAATATTTTGAAGCGGTATCGCAGGATTACTTATCAATAAAGTAACCTACCCATTCAGACCTTCTGGTAAATATTTTGAAGCGGTATCGCAGGACTTCTATAACTACTAATTTTATTTTTTCAAACCTTATAAGCAGATAGCTGTAACCCTGTGCCCAATCCCAGCCCCAACATGCCAGAATAACACACCCTACACCAGCGAAGTTCACAGCCCCCACCTACTTACTCACTAGACATGCATGCACATTCATTATACAATTTCCAAGCTTACACACATGCATGCAAATTCATTGAATTTCAAAAAGTTCTTTCGTTTCTATAGTTTTTAGGAAATTTGAGAGAGAGAGACCTACTTGACGCTCCTCTTGCTGAGGCAGGATCTCTGAAGCGATCTACGCAAACATTTCACTGTTGTCTTACCTTAGCTGGGTGGCCACCCTTGTTTGCCCAGATCGTCCAAAGATCCCGCTGCCAGCCAAGAACGTTATTCAGTCCCTAATTCTCCTGGCAAGCTCGCCAATTATGTAGTGGCAAATCGGTTCAAATATGACACAACCAAGAACTTTGTGAAAATCAATATAGACTTTTAATACAACAGTATCATAAGCCGGAGCGGTCCGCGGAACACACACACTTTTTCAGAGCCCTCGCTCTGAGTTATACACCTACCATATAAGTCCCTCCCATATGCAAATTAAGTTACATCCCAATCCGTGCTTCCTGCTTGTTCAGCCCAATAACGCCCCCATCTGCTTTCCATTAGATCCTAATGGTGACAAGACCCTTGCTTTGACCCTTCACTCAGCTTAATGCGTTCTCCTGTTTGTGTGTTATCTAGGGTCAGCAGACTATGTGTCTCTTCTGTTTTTAGCATGCTCAGCTATACTAAAAATACTATACATTCCCCTTTCCTGTGGCCTGTGTTCATACCCTGTAATTAACTCCATGTGTCCCTTTTGGTGTCTTTCATCTCCTTTAGCTTTAGGGTGCCTAGCTGTTCTGGTCGCCTTCTCTTCATATGGTTGTCTAAGATCAAACAGACTTGTCTCCTGTGATGTGATTGATGTCTGTAATCCATCAATTGGTCCTTTGGCTGAACCCCCCGTCCTTAGATAACCTCTGATCTTTGTATGTCCAGCTGCCCTAGGTATTGCCCTCTCCCATGGCCCCACTCTGGCTTCCTGTCCTATACAATAGACAATGTACCTTACCAGAATGGCAAATGCATCCCTCTTTTATATAGGACAGTATATTTATCCATATATGTACCTAATTTCTCCCACACTCACAGAGTATCTACATAGATATATTCTAGTTGCTCTACTTAAATGTCACACTCACTATCTCCTGTTTCTTCACTCCAGTAGTGTCCTGGTTTGCTCCCTATGACCCAGGACGACGTGACCCAGAACGACGTGACCCAGGACCACGTGATCCAGAACGACGTGACCCAGGACCACGTGACCCAGATTGACGTGACATCCAGCGTGACCCAGAACAACGTGACCCAGAACGACGTGACCCAGGACGACGTGACCCAGGACGACGTGACCCAGGACGACGTGACCCAGGACGACGTGACACATAGTGACCCAGAACGACTTGACACATAGTGACCCAGTACGACTTGACACATAGTGACCCAGAACGGTGTGACACCCATAGTGACCCAGAACAGCTTCACACATAGTGTGACCCAGAATGACGTGACCCAGAACGACGTGACCCAGAACGACGTGACCCAGAACGACATGACCCAGAACGACGTGACATTCAGCGTGACCCAGAACGACGTGACCCAGGACGACGTGACCCAGGACGACATGACCAAGGACGACGTGACCCAGGACGACGTGACCCAGGACAACGTGACACAGAACGACGTGACCCAGGACGACGTGACCCAGAACGACGTGACCCAGAACGACGTGACCCAGGACGACATGACCCAGGACGACGTGACCCAGGACGACGTGACCCAGGACGACGTGACCCAGGACGATGTGACACATAGTGACCCAGAACGACTTGACACATATTGACCCAGAACGACTTGACACATAGTGACCCAGAACGACATGACACATAGTGACCCAGAACGATGTGACACCCATAGTGACCCAGAACGATGTGACACCCATAGTGACCCAGAACGATCTCTTCAAGTAGAAATAGAAAAGTACCTGTTTTTCAAGGTAATATTATATTTGTATTGTATTTAATTTCAATCCAGCTCGTATTCTACAGCATAATATACAGATAATATAATACAGACAAGAGTATTTTAATCACGCTTTTCATTTCCGGAACAATGTGTGTGTGTGTGTGTGTGTGACAGTGGGAGTGTGTGAGAGAGAGAGAGAGATGGAGAAAGAGAGAGAGAGAGAGCGAGAGAGAGAGCGATGGAGAGAGATGGAGAGAGAGAGAGCAAGAGAGATGGAGAGAGAGAGCGAGAGAGATGGAGAGCGAGAGAGAGAGCGAGAGAGAGAGGGAGAGGGAGAGAGAGGGATAAAGGGAGGGAGAGAGAGAGAGAGAGAGAGAGAGAGAGGGAGAGAGATGGAGAGCGAGAGAGAGAGCGAGAGAGAGAGGGAGAGGGAGAGAGAGGGATAAAGGGAGGGAGAGAGAGAGAGAGAGAGAGGGAGAAAGGGAGGGAGAGAGAGAGAGAGAGGGAGAGCGAGAGAGAGAGGGAGAGGGAGAGAGAGGGATAAAGGGAGGGAGAGAGAGAGAGATTGCATGTGCAACTGGAACAGTAGATTGCGTGTTCCTAAAGAGATGTGAAGTTCCTCATCTGGCCACCAGGGGGACTCGGTGAGGCTACTCTGGTGTGCTGTGTGCTCAGCATGAGGAGATATCATTGATATCGGCCCTAACAACCGAATAAACCTCCCTGCTTGTGGGACCATTTAGCATGCTCATTGGCCGACAATCTAAAATAAGAGTGACCTCTCTCATTATAACTCTCCTTTCTCTGTTACAAAGCAGCTATGATACCAAATTAAATCAAATTGTATTCGTCTTCTGGATATACACACTGGGTACCAGGTAATAACCTGGATATATACACTGGGTACCAGGTAATAACCTGGATATATACACTGGGTACCAGGTAATAACCTGGCTGTATACACTGGGTACCAGGTAATAACCTGGATATATACACTGGGTACCAGGTAATAACCCGGATATATACAGGAAGTACCAGGTAATAACCTGGCTGTATACACTGGGTACCAGGTAATAATCCTGGATATATACACTGGGTACCAGGTAATAACCTGGCTGTATACAGGAAGTACCAGGTAATAACCTGGATATATACAGGAAGTACCAGGTAATAACCTGGCTATATACAGGAAGTACCAGGTAATAACCTGGCTATATACACTGGGTACCAGGTAATAACCTGGCTGTATACACTGGGTACCAGGTAATAACCTGGATATATACACTGGGTACCAGGTAATAACCCGGATATATACAGGAAGTACCAGGTAATAACCTGGCTGTATACACTGGGTACCAGGTAATAACCTGGATATATACACTGGGTACCAGGTAATAACCTGGCTGTATACAGGAAGTACCAGGTAATAACCTGGATATATACAGGAAGTACCAGGTAATAACCTGGCTATATACAGGAAGTACCAGGTAATAACCTGGCTATATACACTGGGTACCAGGTAATAACCTGGCTGTATACACTGGGTACCAGGTAATAACCTGGATATATACACTGGGTACCAGGTAATAACCCGGATATATACAGGAAGTACCAGGTAATAACCTGGCTGTATACACTGGGTACCAGGTAATAACCTGGATATATACACTGGGTACCAGGTAATAACCTGGCTGTATACAGGAAGTACCAGGTAATAACCTGGATATATACAGGAAGTACCAGGTAATAACCTGGCTATATACAGGAAGTACCAGGTAATAACCTGGCTATATACACTGGGTACCAGGTAATAACCTGGATATATACACTGGGTACCAGGTAATAACCTGGCTGTATACAGGAAGTACCAGGTAATAACCTGGATATATACAGGAAGTACCAGGTAATAACCTGGCTGTATACACTGGGTACCAGGTAATAACCTGGCTGTATACACTGGGTACCAGGTAATAACCTGGCTGTATACAGGAAGTACCAGGTAATAACCTGGCTGTATACACTGGGTACCAGGTAATAACCTGGATATATACACTGGGTACCAGGTAATAACCTGGCTATATACACTGGGTACCAGGTAATAACCTGGATATATACATTGTTTACCAGGTAATAACCTGGATATATACACTGGGTACCAGGTAATAACCTGGATATACACACTGGGTACCAGGTAATAACCTGGCTGTATACACTGGGTACCAGGTAATAACCTGGATATATACACTGGGTACCAGGTAATAACCTGGCTGTATACAGGAAGTACCAGGTAATAACCTGGCCGTATACAGGAAGTACCAGGTAATAACCTGGCTGTATACAGGAAGTACCAGGTAATAACCTTGCTGTATACAGGAAGTACCAGGTAATAACCTGGCTATATACACTGTGCAGGGGTACGAGGTAATTGTAGTAGAACATATAATTAGGAACAAAGTGACAGATATCAAATTCGCTGCTGCGACTATTAACTGAGTCATAAAAAGTTAGTGCAGAAAGGGTCAATGCAGACAGTCTGGGTACCAACTCCAGAACATAACATCTATGTACAGTGACACAACTTAGACATACAACCCCCCCCCTGTTAGTGGGGGCCCCTGAGCCCCCACTAACAGCTGACCTCATAGACGATGTGGCCCCTGAGCCCCCACTGACAGCTGACCTCATAGACGATGTGGCCCCTGAGCCCCCACTAACAGCTGAACTCATAGACGATGTGGCCCCTGAGCCCCCACTGACAGCTGACCTCATAGACGATGTGGCCCCTGAGCCCCCACTAACAGCTGAGTAACCTCAGAGACGATGTGGCCGCTGAGCCACCACTAACAGCTGAGTAACCTCAGAGACGATGTGGCCCCTGAGCCACCACTAACAGCTGAGTTACCAGTCAAGTTTAAGACATGTACCTTTGGAAATCCAGAAGTACCGCCAGTATGATGCATCATGTGATGCTACGTTTTACACCAGCTGTATTTCTGTACTCTGAAAGTTATATTTACTTGCCGTATTGAATTGTTTAATCCATTAAATATTGTAAGGTGAGAAAAGTGTACAATATGCGTCGACCAGTAGTCCTATAAATCTACCCCGATCCTCACTAATCGTGGCACTGGATGACAACGGTCCAGTAGTCCTATAAATCTACCCCGATCCTCACTAATCGTGGCACTGGATGACAACGGTCCAGTCGTCCTGAAACGTGACTCCAGGTTTAAACTACTATGAATGCATATTCTTGATTCCATTTGAAAGGAAACACTTTGAAGGTTGTGGAAATGTGAAATGAATGTAGGAGAATAAAACACATTAGATCTGGTAAAAGATAATACAAAGAAAAAAAACATGTGTTTAGATTTTGTCCACTAGATGGCAGCAGTGTATGTCCAAAGTTTTTAGACTGATCCAATGAATCATTGCATTTCTGTTCAAATTATTTTCTTTATTGTTTTGGTTAGGTCAGGGTGTGACATGGGTGATGTATGAGTTTTTGGACTGTCTAAGGTGGTTTTGTAGGTTTTTGGGGTTGTTTATCATCTAAGTGTTTATATATGCCTATGGTTGCCTAGATTGGTTCTCAATTAGAGACAGGTGTGTATCGTTGTCTCTGACTGGGAACCATATTTAGGCAGCCATCTTCCTTGGGTATTTGGTGGGTTATTATCTATGTCTATGTGTAGTTGCCTGTGTCTGCACTAGTGTTATATAGCTTCACGTTCAGGTTTGTTGTTTTATATAGTCTAGTTGCCTGTGTCTGCACTAGTGTTATATAGCTTCACGTTCAGGTTTGTTGTTTTATATAGTCTAGTTGCCTGTGTCTGCACTAGTGTTATATAGCTTCACGTTCAGGTTTGTTGTTTTATATAGTCTAGTTGCCTGTGTTTGCACTAGTGTTATATAGCTTCACGTTCAGGTTTGTTGTTTTATATAGTCTAGTTGCCTGTGTCTGCACTAGTGTTATATAGCTTCACGTTCAGGTTTGTTGTTTTATATAGTCTAGTTGCCTGTGTTTGCACTAGTGTTATATAGCTTCACGTTCAGGTTTGTTGTTTTATATAGTTTAGTTGCCTGTGTCTGCACTAGTGTTATATAGCTTCACGTTCAGGTTTGTTGTTTTATATAGTCTAGTTGCCTGTGTCTGCACTAGTGTTATATAGCTTCACGTTCAGGTTTGTTGTTTTATATAGTCTAGTTGCCTGTGTCTGCACTAGTGTTATATAGCTTCACGTTCAGGTTTGTTGTTTTATATAGTCTAGTTGCCTGTGTCTGCACTAGTATTATATAGCTTCACGTTCAGGTTTGTTGTTTTATATAGTCTAGTTGCCTGTGTCTGCACTAGTGTTATATAGCTTCACGTTCAGGTTTGTTGTTTTATATAGTTTAGTTGCCTGTGTCTGCACTAGTGTTATATAGCTTCACGTTCAGGTTTGTTGTTTTATATAGTCTAGTTGCCTGTGTCTGCACTAGTGTTATATAGCTTCACGTTCAGGTTTGTTGTTTTATATAGTCTAGTTGCCTGTGTTTGCACTAGTGTTATATAGCTTCACGTTCAGGTTTGTTGTTTTTGTATAATTTGTTAAGTGTTCTTCGTCATCATTAAAAAGTATGTCTTCGTCTTCATTTTACTCTGCGCCTTGGTCTCCTCCATTCAACGAACGTCACAGTTGTATCAAGACTCCACAAATGTGCCTAATTGGTTAATTAATCACTTTTTACGTTCATAATTGTTCACTCTCCTCAAACAATAGCATGGTATTATTTCACTGTAACAGCTACTGTAAATGAAACAGTACAGTTAGATGAACAAGAATTTAAGCTTTCTGCCCATATCAGACATGTCTGTGTCCTGGGAAATGTTCTTGTTACTTACAACCTCATGCTAATCGCATTAGCCTACATTAGCTCAACCTCATGCTAATCACATTAGCCTACATTAGCTCAACCTCATGCTAATCACATTAGCCTACATTAGCTCAACCTCATGCTAATCACATTAGCCTACATTAGCTCAACCTCATGCTAATCACATTAGCCTGCATTAGCTCAACCTCATGCTAATCACATTAGCCTGCATTAGCTCAACCTTGTGCTAATCACATTAGCCTGCATTATCTCAACCTTGTGCTAATCACATTAGCCTGCATTAGCGCAGCCTCATGCTAATCACATTAGCCTGCATTAGCTCAACCTCATGCTAATCACATTAGCCTACATTAGCTCAACCTCATGCTAATTGCATTAGCCTACGTTAGCTCAACAGACGCGCAGAGGGGGACCCACCGATCAATCCTGTAGAGGATATAATCCACAACTGCTAGCAGCCCTGAGGAAAACTACATGCAAGTGACAGTCATAGATATAAGTGGGTATAACTGACGGTGGCTACCGATAGCGGCTGATATTTAACATGATACAAAATTGTAAAAAATAAAACAGAGAAAAGCTCAGGTACAAAAGCTAGAAATCGTAAATCGACTCAGGTTTTGGAGACTCTCATTTGTTCATGGCTACTGAGGCCTATAGCTTGTTTATAGCCAAGTTATAACGTCAGCATTTCATAAACTTCACAGTGGGAAAGCTGCCATGCTGACAGTTTACTGTCCATATGAATGGTTTTACATTTGTCTCCAGTGATCAACTAGATCTAAAAACAAATGTTATTTATATTTACAATCCCCCTTTTTACTAATTTACCTCTTATCAATAACGCTTATCAATTTGTAAATTACAGGGCATGTAGAATGGAACCCACATGAGAGAGGGGAGAGAAAGAGAGAGAGAAGGGGAGAGAGAGAGACTTGTCACTTTAGATTGCCCCAGCTAAGGAGAGGACAGGAATGGTCTCTACAAGCAGAAGCACTACACTACACTATGCGAGCTAACGTAGGAGAGGAGATAAGAGTTGAGGGGTCAATATGAAATGGTTATTTCTCTTGGATTGGTATTTTTTTCTCCGATTAGATTTAGATTTATCTTCTCGTGCTTTAAACCAACAGTTTTTTAAACCAACCCCCCCGCTCTCTCTCTCTTTTTCCCTCTCATTCTCTCTCCTCCTCCTCCTCTTTCTCTCACTCCCTCTCTCTCTCTTTTTCCCTCTCATTCTCTCTCCTCCTCCTCCTCTTTCTCTGACTCCCTCTCTCTCTCTTTTTCCCTCTCACTCTCTCTCCTCCTCCTCTTTCTCTCACTCTCTCTCTCTCTCTTTTTCCCTCTCACTCTCTCTCCTCCTCCTCCTCTTTCTCTCACTCCCTCTCTCTCTCTTTTTCCCTCTCATTCTCTCTCCTCCTCCTCCTCTTTCTCTCACTCCCTCTCTCTCTCTTTTTCCCTCTCACTCTCTCTCCTCCTCCTCCTCTTTCTCTCACTCCATCTCTCTCTCTTTTTCCCTCTCATTCTCTCTCCTCCTCCTCCTCTTTCTCTCACTCCCTCTCTCTCTCTTTTTCCCTCTCACTCTCTCTCCTCCTCCTCCTCTTTCTCTCACTCTCTCTCTCTCTCTTTTTCCCTCTCACTCTCTCTCCTCCTCCTCCTCTTTCTCTCACTCCCTCTCTCTCTCTTTTTCCCTCTCATTCTCTCTCCTCCTCCTCCTCTTTCTCTCACTCTCTCTCTCTCTCTCTTTTTCCCTCTCATTCTCTCTCCTCCTCCTCCTCTTTCTCTCACTCCCTCTCTCTCTCTTTTTCCCTCTCACTCTCTCTCTCTCTCTCTTTTTCCCTCTCATTCTCTCTCCTCCTCCTCCTCTTTCTCTCACTCCCTCTCTCTCTTTTTCCCTCTCACTCTCTCTCATCCTCCTCCTCTTTCTCTCACTCCCTCTCTCTCTCTTTTTCCCTCTCACTCTCTCTCCTCCTCCTCCTCTTTCTCTCACTCTCTCTCTCTCTCTCTTTTTCCCTCTCATTCTCTCTCCTCCTCCTCCTCTTTCTCTCACTCTCTCTCTCTCTCTTGCTCCTAGTGACAAGTGTTATGTATTGAATTATCTCGGCATTCCCAGGCTCAGAGGTCAGGTTTGATTCTCCAGAGCTAACATTCCCCAGCGTACGACTGGAGCGCTGCTGACCGGAATATCTGAATGAAAGACTTGCTGATTGTTTTCTGTCCTGGATTTGAACTAATTCTCCCTCGTGGATAATTGGACCTTGTAGATTGGTGAAGGAAAATCATTGGGAATAACTTTGGGTTCATTGGAGAATAATCTTCAGAACCATTTGGCCATTCTTTGTCCTCCTCTTCAGGCCTTGTGTCGATTCTTCTAGAGTTGAATAGCTTCCTCTGCGTCGTTCCCATCGAAATCCTTCAATCAAGGGATAGATATAGCAGGGGGACAGATAGGTAAGTAACACAGGGGTGTATTACCCCCCAGGGTGAATCCTAGCAGAGCGATGCTGGAGGGGAAAAAGAAGAACGGCGTCGTCTCTACCATCAGCAGCGCCAATAACAACCAGACCCCTTCCACTTTCCCGAACACTGTTGATGCAGCACGCCGGTGAGTCAACGAAGGACGGGGGTCAGGGGTCAGGGGTCGGGGCTTGTGTAATAACTGGGAGGTAAATGCGGTTTTCAAACTGAGGACTAGGGTCGGGGGTCGGGGCTTGTGTAATAACTGGGAGGTAAATGCGGTTTTCAAACTGAGGACTAGGGTCGGGGGTCGGGGGTCGGGGCTTGTGTAATAACTGGGAGGTAAATGCGGTTTTCAAACTGAGGACTAGGGTCGGGGGTCGGGGGTCGGGGCTTGTGAGGATCAAGGGTTACAGCAGGTAACGCATTTTGTTTTGTGTGAAAAATATGTATTTTTCATGAATATCGATCGCTACAACAGAATATCATCGTGGATACAATTTTTTTGTGTCCAATATGATAGTTTCACGAGGTAGTTTCACAAGCCAATGCTATCTAGCGTTAGCACAATGACTGGAAGTCGAGGGAACAGTTTGCACGCTAAGGAAGTAGAGAAATGGCTTCATTGCCAAAACCTCCAACTATCCCTTTAATATGGAGGAAATTACAGGGTTTTTTCTGTTTAGAAAGTTCTTAGGCGGGCCGTCTAAGTGGTAATATTGGGGACGTATAAAAGCATGGAGAAAATATATTGAACTGTATATATTTTTTTAACCATCTTTGAAAACTAAAAATCAAATAAAAGCTAGACGGTCAGGGAGGTTAATAAAGTAAAATACAAACGGGTATTCAGTATTCAAACATACCCATTGATTTTGATATGTTTGAGCAGAAAAACACAGCATTAACCATGGTTAAATGCTTTTATTGCAAGAAATGTGCTTTAAAACAGCAAAATTGTCTCTCAGCTGCATGGAAAAATGTGTAGAATTGCAGAAAATCTGCTTTACAACAGCAATACTTCCTCTCGGACGACAAGATACCCGTATGGCTAACAGGCTACGCTAAAGTTTACACTTTCTCTCGGACGCCATGATACCTGTCTAGCTAACAGGCTATGCTAAAGTTTACACTTCTTCTTCCCATGAACTGTGGGGAGATCAAAATAATGAAACTGTCACCCAAATCTATTTATTTTAAAATGTGCATTACTTGCCATTGTCATTCACCGGATAATAAGACAAGATATTGTATATTTTTTGGGCCAACAAACGTGGGTCCCTGGGTCGCTGGTTAACCTGGGAGGGATCCCTGGGCAGGAAAACACAATTAATTAAGTCAGTTCTAGTTTGAGTTCTACAGTGCTATGTAGTTTGAGTTCTACAGTGCTATGTAGTTTGAATTCTACAGTGCTATGTAGTTTGAGTTCTACAGTTCTATGTAGTTTGAGTTCTACAGTTCTATGTAGTTTGAGTTCTACAGTTCTATGTAGTTTGAGTTCTACAGTGCTATGTAGTTTGAGTTCTACAGTGCTATGTAGTTTGTCCCCAAAGACAGTATCTTCCTGGTCCCTGAACATTTGATGTGATCCCTCTTGTTTTATTGGTCACATACACATGGTTAGTATATGTTATTGGTCACATGGTTAGTAGATGTTATTGGTCACATGGTTAACAGATGTTATTGGTCACATGGCTAGCAGATGTTATTGGTCACATGGTTAGCAGATGTTATTGGTCACATACACATGGTTAGTATATGTTATTGGTCACATACACATGGTTAACAGATGTTATTGGTCACATGGCTAGCAGATGTTATTGGTCACATGGTTAGCAGATGTTATTGGTCACATACACATGGTTAGTATATGTTATTGGTCACATGGTTAGTAGATGCTATTCTATGTAGTTTGAGTTCTACAGTTCTATGTAGTTTGAGTTCTACAGTTCTATGTAGTTTGAGTTCTACAGTTCTATGTAGTTTGAGTTCTACAGTGCTATGTAGTTTGAGTTCTACAGTGCTATGTAGTTTGTCCCCAAAGACAGTATCTTCCTGGTCCCTGAACATTTGATGTGATCCCTCTTGTTTTATTGGTCACATACACATGGTTAGTATATGTTATTGGTCACATGGTTAGTAGATGTTATTGGTCACATGGTTAACAGATGTTATTGGTCACATGGCTAGCAGATGTTATTGGTCACATGGTTAGCAGATGTTATTGGTCACATACACATGGTTAGTATATGTTATTGGTCACATGGTTAGTAGATGTTATTGGTCACATGGTTAACAGATGTTATTGGTCACATGGTTAGCAGATGTTATTGGTTACATACACATGGTTAGCAGATGTTATTGGTCACATGGCTAGCAGATGTTATTGGTCACATGGTTAGCAGATGTTATTGGTCACATGGCTAGCAGATGTTATTGGTCACATGGTTAGCAGATGTTATTGGTTACATACACATGGTTAGCAGATGTTATTGGTCACATGATTAGCAGATGTTATTGGTTACATACACATGGTTAGTATATGTTATTGGTCACATGGTTAGCAGATGTTATTGGTCACATGGCTAGCAGATGTTATTGGTCACATGGTTAGCAGATGTTATTGGTCACATGGTTAGCAGATGTTATTGGTTACATACACATGGTTAGCAGATGTTATTGGTCACATGATTAGCAGATGTTATTGGTTACATACACATGGTTAGTATATGTTATTGGTCACATGGTTAGCAGATGTTATTGGTCACATGGCTAGCAGATGTTATTGGTCACATGGTTAGCAGATGTTATTGGTTACATACACATGGTTAGCAGATGTAATTGGTCACATGATTAGCAGATGTTGTTGGTTACATGGTTAGCAGATGTTATTGGTCACATGGTTAGCAGATGTTATTGGTCACATACACATGGTTAGTATATGTTATTGGTCACATGGTTAGTAGATGTTATTGGTCACATACACATGGTTAGCAGATGTTATTGGTTACATCCACATGGTTAGCAGATGTTATTGGTTACATGGTTAGCAGATGTTATTGGTCACATACACATGGTTAGCAGATGTTATTGGTCACATTCACATGGTTAGCAGATGTTATTGGTCACATACACATGGTTAGCAGATGTTATTGGTTACATCCACATGGTTAGCAGATGTTATTGATTACATGGTTAGCAGATGTTATTGGTCACATACACATGGTTAGCAGATGTTATTGGTCACATACACATGGTTAGCAGATGTTATTGGTCACATACACATGGTTAGCAGATGTTATTGGTCACATTCACCTGGTCAGCAGATGTTATTGGTCACATGGTTAGCAGATGTTATTGGTCACATACACATGGCTAGCAGATGTTATCTGTCACATGGTTAGCAGATGTTATTGGTCACATACACATGGTTAGTATATGTTATTGGTCACATGGTTAGTAGATGTTATTGGTCACATACACATGGTTAGTAGATGTTATTGGTCACATGGTTAGCAGATGTTATTGGTCACATGGTAAGCAGATGTTATTGGTCACATTTTTAGCAGATGTTATTGGTCACATGGTTAGCAGATGTTATTGGTCACATGGTTAGCAGATGTTATTGGTCACATGGTTAACAGATGTTATTGGTCACATGGTTAGTAGATGTTATTGCGAGTGTAGAGAAATGCTTATGCTTCTAGTTCTGACATGGCAGTAATATCTAACAGGTCATATCTAACAAATTCCACAACAAAACCTAATACACACAATCTAGTAAAGGAATGGGATGAGAATATATGAATATAAACTATATGGATGAGCAGTGACAGAGCGGCTAAGATGTAATAGATAGTAAAGATTAGATAGTGAAGAATGCAGTATACAGTAGACACATATGAGATGCTTGCTGGTCCCTGATGTAATAGATAGTAAAGATTAGATAGTGAAGAATGCAGTATACAGTAGACACATATGAGATGCTTGCTGGTCCCTGATGTAATAGATAGTAAAGATTAGATAGTGAAGAATGCAGTATACAGTAGACACATATGAGATGCTTGCTGGTCCCTGATGTAATAGATAGTGAAGGATACCGTATACAGTATATACATATGAGATGACACAAGAGGGATTGTAGCTTGCTGGTCCCTGACACAAGAGGGATTGTAGCTTGCTGGTCCCTGACCCAAGAGGGATTGTACCTTGCTGGTCCCGGACCCAAGAGGGATTGTAGCTTGCTGGTCCCTGACCCAAGAGGGATTGTAGCTTGCTGGTCCCTGATAAGTTTGAGAAACACTGCCCCTACATAGGCAGACATGTGTGTCCTTTGCACAGTTAGGAAAGAGAGGCTGAGAGAACAGTATGCTCTAGAGTAGTGTCAGTGACATTTACTGTCAGGAAAACCCAGAGGCTCAGACTGCAGACGTGGGGAAAGGCCTTTGGGATGCAATACGATTTTAGGAATTCCAACTACGTGGATTTGGGTGGGCAGAATGTTTGAATGAATAGAATTGGAATCGATTTAATTTAGATCTACTGTTTGAATGTTACAAGTTCATAACTGTGCACTCATAACTGTGCACTCTCGTCAAACAATAGCATGGTATTATTTCACGGTGATAGCTACTGTAAATTGGACAGTGCAGTTAGATAAACAAGAATGTAAGCTTTCTGCCCGTATCAGATATGTCTATGTCCTCTGAAATGCTTTTGGTAATTACAACCTCATGCTAATCACATTAGCCTACGTTAGCTCAACCGTCCCGCGGGGGACCCTGATCGCATAGAGGTTAATGTTATTAGCCCAAATAAATCTATTGAATAACAGATAGTCCAGAAAAATACATCTAAAAGGAAGTTTGTTTTGAAGTGTCTGTCCTAAATCTGAGAGATATAAGGAAGCTTTAAACATGTTGTTTTACCATGGAATTATCAGCATATATTTAACATGGACATGTCCCATTCACTTCCATTCATATATTTAACATGGACATGTCCCATTCACTTCCATTCATATATTTAACATGGACATGTCCCATTCACTTCCATTCATATAATTAACATGGACATGTCCCATTCACTTCCATTCATATATTTAACATGGACATGTCCCATTCACTTCCATTCATATATTTAACATGGACATGTCCCATTCACTTCCATTCATATATTTAACATGGACATGTCCCATTCACTTCCATTCATATATTTAACATGGACATGTCCCATTCACTTCCAATCATATATTTAACATGGACATGTCCCATTCACTTCCATTCATATATTTAACATGGACATGTCCCATTCACTTCCATTCATATATTTAACATGGAAATGTCCCATTCACATCCATTCATTATTTAACATGGAAATGTCCCATTCACATCCATTCATATATTTAACATGGAAATGTCCCATTCACATCCATTCATATATTTAACATGGAAATGTCCCATTCACATCCATTCATTATTTAACATGGAAATGTCCCATTCACATCCATTCATATATTTAACATGGAAATGTCCCATTCACTTCCATTCATATATTTAACATGGACATGTCCCATTCACATCCATTCATATATTTAATATGGAAATGTCCCATTCACATCCATTCATTATTTAACATGGAAATGTCCCATTCACTTCCATTCATTTTCCGTCTGGGTTACCATCAGACGAGTCCCATGACACCACCATTGGAGACCATCTTGTTCAAGAGAGTCTCATCTTGTAGCCCAAACCATCCGGACGCTACAGACACTTTCGTTGGTTTGACAAACAGCTCTGTAGCTCTTCCCACCGCAGATATCTCCAGCTTAAAACAGACCGATTTTTAATGGAGAATTTGTTTATTATGCTAATTTGATTTCCAATGGGGGGTGCGGACATCGACTCTAGGTTACAATAGAGCAGATTTACAATGCAGCAACAAACAGTACAAACCAACATGACTTACCCTTCATAACAGGCTGTGTGTCTGTTTAGTTGGAGATTTTTTTTTCTTTTGAACAATGATCATTTAGTTGTATTCATAACATACCTGGTTGGCTGTTGTATCTAGTGACTGTTCCATCTTCTCAAGCTTTGTCAACAAGTGTTGTAATGCATCAGTCTAATTGCTTTGTTTGTGTAAATACAAAGAAAAGCCTTATTGAAGTGATAGTGGAATGTAGAACATGGAACATGGAACATGGAATTATGGAATTATAGAACCACAGAACAGGAAACATGGAACTCTGGAACCACGACACCGCAGAATATGAAACACAGAGCAATGGAACCACAAAGAGCATATAACTATGGAACCACACAGAACGTAGAACAAGGAACTATAAACTAATAGGTTGAAACAGCGCTAGTGAATCATAGTGCAGCTATGCTGACATGGATGAGACGGATCATCGGATATAGATGTGTTTATAGTAAGGCTCTCTCTGATCCAGCAATCCTGTTGCTGTTATAAGACAAGACCTACTTCACCACTCAATGAGAGAGACAGAGAGAGAGATAGAGAGAGAGACAGAGAGAGAAAGGGAGACAGAGAGAGAGAGACAGGGACCGAGGGAGAGAGAGAGAGAGGGACCGAGAGAGACAGCGAGAGAGAGAGAGAGAGAGAGAGACAGAGAGAGAGAGAGACAGGGAGAGAGAGAGAGACAGAGAGAGACAGAGACAGACAGAGAGAGAGAGAGAGAGACACAGAGAATGACCGTGGCTGAGAACAGAGACTGACCTTGTTGTACATTCTAAAAATGACACAATTTACGAGGCCCCTTCAAGTTCACACTAGTGTTTTACAGTGCTTTGTCCTCCAAGTTGTTATCTGACCTGCTCTGCTCCACCTGTTAGTTTTCCAAAGTTGCATTTAGTTCCATAGAATGCTCTGCAGTTCCATAGAGTTGCATTTAGTTCCATAGAATGCTCTGCAGTTCCATAGAGTTGCATTTAGTTCCATAGAATGCTCTGCAGTTCCATAGAGTTGCATTTAGTTCCATAGAATGCTCTGCAGTTCCATAGAGTTGCATTTAGTTCCATAGAATGCTCTGCAGTTCCATAGAGTTGCATTTAGTTCCATAGAATGCTCTGCAGTTCCATAGAGTTGCATTTAGTTCCATAGAATGCTCTGCAGTTCCATAGAGATGCATTTAGTTCCATAGAATGCTCTGCAGTTCCATAGAGTTGCATTTAGTTCCATAGAATGCTCTGCAGTTCCATAGAGTTGCATTTAGTTCCATAGAATGCTCTGCAGTTCCATAGAGTTGCATTTAGTCCCATAGAATGCTCTGCAGTTCCATAGAGTTGCATTTAGTTCCATAGAATGCTCTGCAGTTCCATAGAGTTGCATTTAGTTCCATAGAATGCTCTGCAGTTCCATAGAGTTGCATTTAGTTCCATAGAATGCTCTGCAGTTCCATAGAGTTGCATTTAGTTCCATAGAATGCTCTGCAGTTACATAGAGTTGCATTTAGTTCCATAGAATGCTCTGCAGTTCCATAGAGATGCATTTAGTTCCATAGAATGCTCTGCAGTTACATAGAGTTGCATTTAGTTCCATAGAATGCTCTGCAGTTCCATAGAGTTGCATAGAATGCTCTGCAGTTACATAGAGTTGCATAGAAGGCTCTAAGACTGCATAAGGCCCTTTCACACCTCATTGTTCATAGCCCCAGGATAGGACTGACCCTGGGCTAGCTTATCCCATATTCATACAAGCCTGGGGTGGCAGGGTAGCCTAGTGGTTAGAACGTTGGGCCAGTAACCGAGAGGTTGCTAGAGATCAAATTCCTGAGCTGACAAGGTAAAAATCTGTCCTTCTGCCCCTGAACAAGGCAGTTAACCCACTGTTCATTGGCCATTATTGAAAATAAGAATTTGTTTTTAACTGACTTGCCTAGTTAAATAAAGGTAAACAATACAATTTGTTAACCCTGGGCTAAGCTTTATCTCTGGGCTAATGATTCACACTTGCTGTATCCTAGTCTAGGGCTAATGGACAAACACAGCACGCGACCAATGTCACCTGAAGGGGCATTACATTTAAGTCAAAGCTCTAGCCATACCATTCAGGCCCTGCCCGAACTCGAAATCAGAAATACAGTAACTTCCTCCGTAAGCTAGCTGCTTGTGGCCCTGCTGGCCCTGCTCTGTGTGTGAGTAACCATAGCAACAGCTCAGTTTTGTGCTGATCCTTCCATGAGAGAGCAGCTGTTAGCTGACATTAGCTAGCTACTTTTCGTCAATCAAAACTCAGACAAAACTAATTTGAGATCATCTCTCCTGTTGACTCAGACAACGTTTTGATCTCTGGGGTAGCCTAAACAAGAGTGTCAGGTGTCACACGGGTATGTAAATTAAGTGAAAGTGCAGCTTTTGTTATTGGACAGTAAAACTTCTATGCGTTTTTGACGTTTTCATACTGGCTGTTTTGGCACCGTGTTTCTGGGGTTAACCCCCGAAAAGTAAGGCGCTTACCTTGCTCTGGAGCACGGCCAGCTAGCCCTGGGCTAAGGTCGGTGCTAGCCCAATTTAGAATGTGCAACTGTGAGTTCTCTACGAAGAGTTCCATGGAATGTTTTACAGTTCTACACAGCTCTTCAGAGTTCCATAGAATGTTTTACAGTTCTACACATTCCCTCAGAGTTCCATAGAATGTTTTACAGTTCTACACAGCTCTTCAGAGTTCCATAGAATGTTTTACAGTTCTACACAGCTCCTCAGAGTTCCATAGAATGTTTTACAGTTCTACACAGCTCCTCAGAGTTCCATAGAATGTTTTACAGGTCTACACAGCTCCTCAGAGTTCCATAGAATGTTTTACAGTTCTACACAGCTCCTCAGAGTACCATAGAATGTTTTACAGTTCTACACAGCTCCTCAGAGTTCCATAGAATGTTTTACAGGTCTACACAGCTCCTCAGAGTTCCATAGAATGTTTTACAGTTCTACACAGCTCCTCAGAGTACCATAGAATGTTTTACAGTTCTACACAGCTTCTCAGAGTTCCATAGAATGTTTTACAGGTCTACACAGCTCCTCAGAGTTCCATAGAATGTTTTACAGTTCTACACAGCTCTTCAGAGTTCCATAGAATGTTTTACAGTTCTACACAGCTCTTCAGAGTTCCATAGAATGTTTTACAGTTCTACACAGCTCCTCAGAGTTCCATAGAATGTTTTACAGTTCTACACAGCTCCTCAGAGTTCCATAGAATGTTGTACAGTTCTACACAGCTCCTCACAGTTCCATATAATGTTTTACAGTTCTACACAGCTCTTCAGAGTTCCATAGAATGTTTTACAGTTCTACACAGCTCTTCAGAGTTCCATAGAATGTTTTACAGTTCTACACATTCCCTCAGAGTTCCATAGAATGTTTTACAGTTCTACACAGCTCCTCAGAGTTCCATAGAATGTTTTACAGTTCTACACAGCTCTTCAGAGTTCCATAGAATGTTTTACAGTTCTACACAGCTCTTCAGAGTTCCATAGAATGTTTTACAGTTCTACACAGCTCCTCAGAGTTCCATAGAATGTTTTACAGTTCTACACAGCTCCTCAGAGTTCCATAGAATGTTGTACAGTTCTACACAGCTCCTCAGAGTTCCATAGAATGTTTTACAGTTCTACACAGCTCTTCAGAGTTCCATAGAATGTTTTACAGTTCTACACAGCTCTTCAGAGTTCCATAGAATGTTTTACAGTTCTACACATTCCCTCAGAGTTCCATAGAATGTTTTACAGTTCTACACAGCTCCTCAGAGTTCCATAGAATGTTTTACAGTTCTACACAGCTCCTCAGAGTTCCATAGAATGTTTTACAGTTCTACACAGCTCTTCAGAGTTCCATAGAATGTTTTACAGTTCTACACATTCCCTCAGAGTTCCATAGAATGTTTTACAGTTCTACACAGCTCTTCAGAGTTCCATAGAATGTTTTACAGTTCTACACAGCTCTTCAGAGTTCCATAGAATGTTTTACAGTTCTACACAGCTCTTCAGAGTACCATATAATGTTTTACAGTTCTACACAGCTCCTCAGAGTTCCATAGAATGTTTTACAGTTCTACACAGCTCCTCAGAGTTCCATAGAATGTTTTACAGTTCTACACAGCTCCTCAGAGTTCCATAGAATGTTTTACAGTTCTACACAGCTCTTCAGAGTTCCATAGAATGTTTTACAGTTCTACACAGCTCTTCAGAGTTCCATAGAATGTTGTACAGTTCTACACAGCTCCTCAGAGTTCCATAGAATGTTTTACAGGTCTACACAGCTCCTCAGAGTTCCATAGAATGTTTTACAGTTCTACACAGCTCCTCAGAGTTCCATAGAATGTTTTACAGTTCTACACAGCTCCTCAGAGTTCCATAGAATGTTTTACAGTTCTACACAGCTCCTCAAGGTTCCATAGAATGTTTTACAGTTCTACACAGCTCTTCAGAGTTCCATAGAATGTTTTACAGTTCTACACAGCTCCTCAGAGTTCCATAGAATGTTTTACAGTTCTACACATTCCCTCAGAGACAAGACACAATGCAGCCATGCAGCTATTGGGTCACGCATCTAACTAAACATCTGCATTGTCTTTAAAGGTCAGCTGTATTTTATGGTGGTCGAAATGGATCACAACTCATAACAAAACAGCCCCATGTATTACAGCGCGAAGGGACAGAAACTCAACATGATATGGACTTGTTTAACTGAGTTGAATAGGTTTGTTACCTACATATAACTCTTTAGCTTGAAAACTAGTGCCGTCCATTTGGTAGCTTTTCTGGGTTGGGCAGCTGGCTAAGGTCAAATCAAATCGTATTTGTCACATACACATGGTTAGCAGATGTTAATGCGAGTGCAGCGAAATGCTTGTGGGAACGCGAAGCGAGGCGGCCATCTCTGTCTGTGCCGGAAGATGTGTCAAAAGGGCGGTGTGTTTATGAGTCAGAGGACGAAAGATCAAGAACTGATAAAGTCCTTCTCTTATAAAGTCCTTCTCCTATAAAGTCCGTCTCTTATAAAGTCCTCTTATAAAGTCTGTCTCTTATAAAGTCCGTCTCTTATAAAGTCCTCTTATAAAGTCCGTCTCTTATAAAGTCCTCTTATAAAGTCCTCCTCTTATAAAGTCCTCTTATAAAGTCCGTCTCTTATAAAGTCTGTCTCTTATAAAGTCCTTCTCCTATAAAGTCCGTCTCTTATAAAGTCCTCTTATAAAGTCCGTCTCTTATAAAGTCCTTCTCTTATAAAGTCCTTCTCCTATAAAGTCCGTCTCTTATAAAGTCCTCTTATAAAGTCCTCCTCTTATAAAGTCCTCTTATAAAGTCCTTCTCTTATAAAGTCCTTCTGGTTTTGTCTCCGGTTCTAAAATACAGAGGAGACTATTTTCTGAGCACCAACCAATCAGGTCACGTTATCTTCCTTTAGTTCAGCCAATCGTGAACAAGCTATCTGGGTCAGCCTATTCAACCCGTGAGTGTGTGTGTGTGTGTGTGTGTGTGTGTGTGTGTGTGTGTGCGTGTGTGTTCCCATTCTATGTTGAACATGCTCTTGGGTTAGAAACAAGTTCCCCCCCCCTTTAGGCCGTTCAAATCCAGGATCAGTTCACCTGTGTGGGTGTGCATACGTCTATGCGTGTGTCTCTGTCTATGCGACTGCATGACTCCAACTAAACATCAACATTGTAGTTGTAGTGCATTTTGGATGGTTTACTATGGTAATGTAAGGGTTTGGAGGGATAATGGGAGAGGTCACAGTTTTGAGTGGTCCTAAAATAGAAGGTGTTTGCCTTGCTGAGCAGAGGGCAGTTGAAATGTTCCACATGGTGTCGAAAACCGCCTCAGCAGACAGAGAACCCTACACCAAAACACACTGACCACACCCACTGTAGCTGGGCAGAGAAACCTACACTGACCACACCCACTGTAGCTGGGCAGAGAACCCGACACCAAAACACACTGACCACACCCACTGTAGCTGGGCAGAGAAACCTACACTGACCACACCCACTGTAGCTGGGCAGAGAACCCTACACCAAAACACACTGACCACACCCACTGTAGCTGGGTAGAGAACCCTACACCAAATCACACTGATCACACCCACTGTAGCTGGACAGAGAACCCTACACCAAATCACACTGATCACACCCACTGTAGCTGGGTAGAGAACCCTACACCAAATCACACTGATCACACCCACTGTAGGGTAGCCTAGTGGTTAGAGTGTTGGACTAGTAACCGGAAGGTTGCAAGTTCAAATCCCCGACCTGACAAGGTACAAATCTGTCGTTCTGCCCCTGAACAGGCAGTTAACCCACTGTTCCTAGGCCGTCATTGTAAATAAGAATTTGTTCTTAACTGACTTGCCTGGTTAAATAAAAATAAATAAATAAACCAATAACTACACCAACCACTATACCAAACTCTATACCAACACAAACCCCTATAACCAAGTCCTATACCAGCCCCTGTACCAACCAACATACCAACCCCCTGTACCAACCAACCCCTATACCAACCCCTGCATACCCCTGTACCAACCCATGCATATACCTCTACACCAACCCCTGTACCAACCAAGTTTAGAGCAGATTCCTGTGTGGTTGTCTGAGAGGTGTCATAGTCTTCCCACATCATATACACAGTGGGCCGTCTAGGGGTCTTTACACAGACAGTGGTGTGGGCCGTCTAGGGGTCTTTACACAGACAGTGGTGTGGGCCGTCTAGGGGTCTTACAGACAGTGGTGTGGGCCGTCAAGGGGTCTTTACACAGACAGTGGTGTGGGCCGTCTAGGGGTCTTTACACAGACAGTGGTGTGGGCCGTCTAGGGGTCTTTACACAGACAGTGGTGTGGGCCGTCTAGGGGTCTTTACACAGACAGTGGTGTGGGCCGTCTAGGGGTCTTTACACAGACAGTGGTGTGGGCCGTCTAGGGGTCTTTACACAGACAGTGGTGTGGGCCGTCTAGGGGTCTTTACACAGACAGTGGTGTGGGCCGTCTAGGGGTCTTTACACAGACAGTGGTGTGGGCCGTCTAGGGGTCTTTACACAGACAGTGGTGTGGGACATCATATACACAGTGGACCGTCTAGGGGTCTTTACACAGACAGTGGTGTGGGACAGGAGCTAACGGACCATACGTTTTCATAAAACCTAATTGGACTCGGTGCTAACCGGCCCCAAGAGGCCTATAAGCGGCTCCCATAACATGTCACACAGACAGGCGGACTGATTATGAAACACAACCCTGAAAAGTGACGATTGACAGATCAGAGTGTGTGTGTAGAAAGGAGAGGGTTAGAGGGTGGTGAGAAGGAGAGAGAGACAAGAGACGTGAGAGACATTGGTGACAGGAGAGAGAGGCAGAGAGAGGCAGAGGAGAGAGGGGAAGAGAGAGAGGAGAGAGAGGCAGAGAGAGAGGCAGAGAGATATGGTAGAGAGAGGCAGAGAGAGAGAGAGGCAGGGAGAGAGGAAGAGAGAGGCAGAGGGAGATGGTAGAGAGAGGCAGAGAGGAGAGAGAGAGAGGTGAGTGTGGTCAACACTCACCCCTACCCTGCTGGGTATCGATTAACAAGTCTGGCCGTCATGTGTTGCCAATCCCTCAGCATGGATTGCAGATAACCCTGTGCTAATCTGATCTATCATTCCAAAAGGACTTCCAAACCATGCAGTTACTGTCCTGATCACAACTACAGTGGGGCAAAAAAGTATTTAGTCAGCCACCAATTGTGCAAGTTCTCCCACTTAAAAAGATGAGAGAGGCCTGTAATTTTCATCATAGGTACACTTCAACTATGACAGACAAAATGAGGAGAAAAAAATCCAGAAAATCACATTGTAGGAGTTTTAACGAATTTATTTGCAAATAAGTATACAGTGCCTTGCGAAAGTATTCGGCCCCCTTGAACTTTGCGACCTTTTGCCACATTTCAGGCTTCAAACATAAAGATATAAAACTGTATTTTTTTGTGAAGAATCAACAACAAGTGGGACACAATCATGAAGTGGAACGACATTTATTGTATATTTCAAACTTTTTTAACAAATCAAAAACTGAAAAATTGGGCGTGCAAAATTATTCAGCCCCTTTACTTTCAGTGCAGCAAACTCTCTCCAGAAGTTCAGTGAGGATCTCTGAATGATCCAATGTTGACCTAAATGACTAATGATGATAAATACAATCCACCTGTGTGTAATCAAGTCTCCGTATAAATGCACCTGCACTGTGATAGTCTCAGAGGTCCGTTAAAAGCGCAGAGAGCATCATGAAGAACAAGGAACACACCAGGCAGGTCCGAGATACTGTTGTGAAGAAGTTTAAAGCCGGATTTGGATACAAAACGATTTCCCAAGCTTTAAACATCCCAAGGAGCACTGTGCAAGCGATAATATTGAAATGGAAGGAGTATCAGACCACTGCAAATCTACCAAGACCTGGCCGTCCCTCTAAACTTTCAGCTCATACAAGGAGAAGACTGATCAGAGATGCAGCCAAGAGGCCCATGATCACTCTGGATGAACTGCAGAGATCTACAGCTGAGGTGGGAGACTCTGTCCATAGGACAACAATCAGTCGTATATTGCACAAATCTGGCCTTTATGGAAGAGTGGCAAGAAGAAAGCCATTTCTTAAAGATATCCATAAAAAGTGTCGTTTAAAGTTTGCCACAAGCCACCTGGGAGACACACCAAACATGTGGAAGAAGGTGCTCTGGTCAGATGAAACCAAAATTGAACTTTTTGGCAACAATGCAAAACGTTATGTTTGGCGTAAAAGCAACACAGCTGAACACATCATCCCCACTGTCAAACATGGTGGTGGCAGCATCATGGTTTGGGCCTGCTTTTCTTCAGCAGGGACAGGGAAGATGGTTAAAATTGATGGGAAGATGGATGGAGCCAAATACAGGACCATTCTGGAAGAAAACCTGATGGAGTCTGCAAAAGACCTGAGACTGGGACGGAGATTTGTCTTCCAACAAGACAATGATCCAAAACATAAAGCAAAATCTTCAATGGAATGGTTCAAAAATCAACATATCCAAGTGTTAGAATGGCCAAGTCAAAGTCCAGACCTGAATCCAATCGAGAATCTGTGGAAAGAACTGAAAACTGCTGTTCACAAATGCTCTCCATCCAACCTCACTGAGCTCGAGCTGTTTTGCAAGGAGGAATGGGAAAAAATGTCAGTCTCTCGATGTGCAAAACTGATAGAGACATACCCCAAGCGACTTACAGCTGTAATCGCAGCAAAAGGTGGCGCTACAAAGTATTAACTTAAGGGGGCTGAATAATTTTGCACGCCCAATTTTTCAGTTTTTGATTTGTTAAAAAAGTTTGAAATATACAATAAATGTCGTTCCACTTCATGATTGTGTCCCACTTGTTGTTGATTCTTCACAAAAAAATACAGTTTTATATCTTTATGTTTGAAGCCTGAAATGTGGCAAAAGGTCGCAAAGTTCAAGGGGGCCGAATACTTTCGCAAGGCACTGTATACAGTAGAGAGACTATATACATTAGAGAGGTTATATACAGTAGAGAGGCTATATACAGTAGAGAGGCAATAAAAGTAGCGAGGCTATATACAGTAGAGAGGCTATATACAGTAGAGAGGCTATATACAGTAGAGAGGCTATATATAGTAGAGAGGCTATATAGAGACACTGGTTAGTCAGGCTGATTGAGGTAGTATGTACATGTAGATATGGTTAAAGTGACATATATGATGAACAGAGAGTAGCAGCAGCGTAAAAGAGATGTTGGGGTGGGGTGGGGGCACACAATGCAAATAGTCTGGGTAGCCATTTGGTTACCTGTTCAGGAGTCTTATGGCTCGGGGGTAAAAACTGTTGAGAAGCCTTTTTGTCCTAGACTTGGCACTCCAGTACCGCTTGCCATGCGGTAGTAGAGAGAACAGTCTATGACTGGGGTGGCTGGGGTATTTGACAATTTTTCGTGCCTTCCTCTGACACCGCCTGGTGTAGAGGTCCTGGATGGCAGGAAGCTTAACCCCAGTGATGTACTGGGCCGTACGCACTACCCTCTGTAGTGCCTTGCGGTCAGAGGCCGAGCAGTTGCCATTCGAGGCAGTGATGCAACCATGCTCTTGATGGTGCAGCTGTAGAACCTTTTGAGGATCTGAGGACCCATGCCAAATCTTTTCAGTCTCCTGAGGGGGAATAGGTTTTGTCGTGCCCTCTTCACGACTATCTTGGGGTGTTTGGACCAATCTAGTTTGTTGTTGATGTGGACACCAAGGAACTTGAAGCTCTCAACCTGCTCCACTACAGCCCCGTCGATGAGAATGGGGGCGTGTTCGGTCCTCCTTTTCCTGTAGTCCACAATCATCTCCTTGGTCTTGGTTACGTTGAGGGATAGGTTGTTATTCTGGCACCACCCGACCAGGTCTCTGACCTCCTCCCTATAGGCTGTCTCGTCATTGTTAGTGATCAGGCTTTTGTGTCGTTTGCAAACTTAATGATGTTGTTGGAGTCGTGCCTGGCCGTGCAGTCGTGGGTGAACAGGGAAGCCTTTTTGGAGGGGACTGAGCAAGCACCCCTGGGGGGCCCCGTGTTGAGGATCAGTGTGACAGATCAGCTACCTACCCTCACCACCTGGGGGCAGCCCGTCAGAAAGTCCAGGATCCAGGTGCAGAGGGAGGTGTTTAGTGCCAGGATCCTTAGCTTAGTGATGAGCTTTGAGGGAACTATGATGTTGAACGCTGAGCTGTAGTCAATGAACAGCATTCTCACATAGGTGTTCCTTTTATGATGTGAGCCATGACCAGCCTTTCAAAGCACTTCATGGCTACAATAGGATCCTTTAAACAGTGTGAAACTGAAGGTTTACTACCAAAGACAGACAGCCCTGATTCCAATCATGGAAAATACTGGCAATTGAAAACCTTGTCGTGGTCATTAGATTTACAGCTTTCAAAAATGTACCGGAACAGCTCACAACTCAGCATGTCTACCTACCACTTAGCTCTATAGGTTACAACTCAGCATGTCTACCTACCAGTCAGCTCTATAGGTTACAACTCAGTCTGTCTACCTACCAGTCAGCTTTATAGGTTACAACTCAGCATGTCTACCTACCAGTCAGCTCTATAGGTTACAACTCAGTCTGTCTACCTACCAGTCAGCTTTATAGGTTACAACTCAGCATGTCTACCTACCAGTCAGCTCTATAGGTTACAACTCAGCATGTCTATATACCAGTCAGTTCTATAGGTTACAACTCAGCATGTCTACCTACCAGTCAGCTCTATAGGTTACAACTCAGCATGTCTACCTACCAGTCAGCTCTATAGGTTACAACTCAGCATGTCTACCTACCAGTCAGCTCTATAGGTTACAACTCAGCATGTCTATATACCAGTCAGCTCTATAGGTTACAACTCAGCATGTCTATATACCAGTCAGCTCTATAGGTTACAACTCAGCATGTCTATATACCAGTCAGCTCTATAGGTTACAACTCAGCATGTCTATATACCAGTCAGCTCTATAGGTTACAACTCAGCATGTCTACCTACCAGTCAGCTCTATAGGTTACAACTCAGCATGTCTACATACCAGTCAGCTCTATAGGTTACAACTCAGCATGTCTATATACCAGTCAGCTCTATAGGTTACAACTCAGCATGTCTATATACCAGTCAGCTCTATAGGTTACAACTCAGCATGTCTACCTACCAGTCAGCTCTATAGGTTACAACTCAGCATGTCTATATACCAGTCAGCTCTATAGGTTACAACTCAGCATGTCTACCTACCAGTCAGCTCTATAGGTTACAACTCAGCATGTCTACATACCAGTCAGCTCTATAGGTTACAACTCAGCATGTCTATATACCAGTCAGCTCTATAGGTTACAACTCAGCATGTCTATATACCAGTCAGCTCTATAGGTTACAACTCAGCATGTCTACCTACCAGTCAGCTCTATAGGTTACAACTCAGCATGTCTATATACCAGTCAGCTCTATAGGTTACAACTCAGCATGTCTATATACCAGTCAGCTCTATAGGTTACAACTCAGCATGTCTACCTACCAGTCAGCTCTATAGGTTACAACTCAGCATGTCTACCTACCAGTCAGCTCTATAGGTTACAACTCAGCATGTCTACATACCAGTCAGCTCTATAGGTTACAACTCAGCATGTCTACCTACCAGTCAGCTCTATAGGTTACAACTCAGCATGTCTACCTACCAGTCAGCTCTATAGGTTACAACTCAGCATGTCTACCTACCAGTCAGCTCTATAGGTTACAACTCAGCATGTCTACCTACCAGTCAGCTCTATAAGTTACAACTCAGCATGTCTATATACCAGTCAGTTCTATAGGTTACAACTCAGCACGTCTACCTACCAGTCAGCTCTATAGGTTACAACTCAGCTCTATAGGTTACAACTCAGCATGTCTACATACCAGTCAGCTCTATAGGTTACAACTCAGCATGTCTACCTACCAGTCAGCTCTATAGGTTACAACTCAGCTCTATAGGTTACAACTCAGCATGTCTACATACCAGTCAGCTCTATAGGTTACAACTCAGCATGTCTACCTACCAGTCAGCTCTATAGGTTACAACTCAGCATGTCTACCTACCAGTCAGCTCTATAGGTTACAACTCAGCATGTCTACCTACCAGTCAGCTCTATAGGTTACAACTCAGCATGTCTACCTACCAGTCAGCTCTATAGGTTACAACTCAGCATGTCTATATACCAGTCAGTTCTATAGGTTACAACTCAGCATGTCTACCTACCAGTCAGCTCTATAGGTTACAACTCAGCATGTCTACCTACCAGTCAGCTCTATAGGTTACAACTCAGCATGTCTACCTACCAGTCAGCTCTATAGGTTACAACTCAGCATGTCTACATACCAGTCAGCTCTATAGGTTACAACTCAGCTCTATAGGTTACAACTCAGCATGTCTACCTACCAGTCAGCTCTATAGGTCACAACTCAGCATGTCTATATACCAGTCAGCTCTATTGGTTACAACTCAGCATGTCTACCTACCAGTCAGCTCTATAGGTTACAACTCAGCATGTCTACCTACCAGTCAGCTCTATAGGTCACAACTCAGCTCTATAGGTTACAATTCAGCATGTCTACCTACCAGTCAGCTCTATAAGTTACAACTCAGCATGTCTACCTACCAGTCAGCTCTATAGGT
The DNA here is from genome assembly GCF_057628025.1 of Oncorhynchus mykiss. Taxonomy (NCBI): domain Eukaryota; kingdom Metazoa; phylum Chordata; class Actinopteri; order Salmoniformes; family Salmonidae; genus Oncorhynchus; species Oncorhynchus mykiss. The sequence goes on along the minus strand of NC_143042.1, from coordinate 55,893,939 downwards.
TACAACTCAGCATGTCTATATACCAGTCAGCTCTATAGGTTACAACTCAGCATGTCTACCTACCAGTCAGCTCTATAGGTTACAACTCAGCATGTCTACCTACCAGTCAGCTCTATAGGTTACAACTAAGCATGTCTACCTACCAGTCAGCTCTATAGGTTACAACTCAGCATGTCTACCTACCAGTCAGCTCTATAGGTTACAACTCAGCATGTCTACCTACCAGTCAGCTCTATAGGTTACAACTCAGCATGTCTACCTACCAGTCAGCTCTATAGGTTACAACTCAGGTCTATAGGTTACAACTCAGCATGTCTACATACCAGTCAGCTCTATAGGTTACAACTCAGCATGTCTACATACCAGTCAGCTCTATAGGTTACAACTCAGCATGTCTACCTACCAGTCAGCTCTATAGGTTACAACTCAGGTCTATAGGTTACAACTCAGCATGTCTACCTACCAGTCAGCTCTATAGGTTACAACTCAGCATGTCTACATACCAGTCAGCTCTATAGGTTACAACTCAGCATGTCTACCTACCAGTCAGCTCTATAGGTTACAACTCAGCATGTCTACCTACCAGTCAGCTCCATAGGTTACAACTCAGCATGTCTACATACCAGTCAGCTCTATATGTTACAACTCAGCATGTCTATATACCAGTCAGCTCTATAGGTTACAACTCAGCTCTATAGGTTACAACTCAGCATGTCTACATACCAGTCAGCTCTATAGGTTACAACTCAGCTCTATAGGTTACAACTCAGCATGTCTACATACCAGTCAGCTCTATAGGTTACAACTCAGCATGTCTACTTACCAGTCAGCTCTATAGGTTACAACTCAGGTCTATAGGTTACAACTCAGCATGTCTACCTACCAGTCAGCTCTATAGGTTACAACTCAGCATGTCTACATACCACTCAGCTCTATAGGTTACAACTCAGCATGTCTACCTACCAATCAGCTCTATAGGTTACAACTCAGCTCTATAGGTTACAACTCAGCATGTCTACCTACCAGTCAGCTCTATAGGTTACAACTCAGCATGTCTACCTACCAGTCAGCTCTATAGGTTACAACTCAGCATGTCTACATACCAGTCAGCTCTATAGGTTACAGTGTTCCCTGATGGTTAATTTATCGTTTAGGTTATGTTTTCGGCACGATAGTTAAGAACTCTGGGACTCCAAGGAGCCGAAGTCGTAACCCGACTCCCATGTCATGTGACGAGGGAACTGTCAATCAAACAGGGAAATGCCACTCACTCAGTCTGTGGTGCATTCCAACATAGAGAGAGCTCAAAGTAGAAGTTCTCTAATCACAGGTGTGTGCGTGTGTGTGTGTGTGTGTGTGTGTGTTTGTGTGTGTGTGTGTGTGAATGAGTTCATTGGTATGAGACATAGAGCCTGTGAAAGTCTGACATGGGACAGAGATGACAGCCCAAAATAAAACCCCCACAGGACACCCCCCCCCTCCACCCCCCCACACCCCACCCCACCCCAGTCCAGCTGTCCCAGGGTTGTCTAGTGTAAAGCCTCTGTGGCACGGAGTTAGCCTGCCACTCGTCCCCTGGAGAATCATTTAATCAAAATACTGATTTATATCTGAGAACAATATCTGATAGAGGGATACTATCTAACTCTCTGTGTCCCATTACAATTACAAAAACTGAGGCTGTGTTCCAACACACACAGGGAGTCTGACAACACAGCTGATAGGATGGCTCTCCAACCTCCTATTATAAAACCCAAGGCAATGTTTCAAATGGCACACTATCGTATCGTATTACTGCCACTGCTGAGCCCAAATCACTGCTTCGTCCTAATGAAATAGTATCTAGGAGTCATTATAAATCACTGATTCATCCTAATGAAATAGTATCTAGGAGTCATTATAAATCACTGATTCATCCTAATGAAATAGTATCTAGGAGTCATTATAAATCACTGGTTCATCCTAATGAAATAGTATCTAGGAGTCATTATAAATCACTGCTTCGTCCTAATGAAATAGTATCTAGGAGTCATTATAAATCACTGCTTCGTCCTAACGAAATAGTATCTAGGAGTCATTATAAATCACTGATTCATCCTAATGAAATAGTATCTAGGAGTCATTATAAATCACTGGTTCATCCTAATGAAATAGTATCTAGCAGTCATTATAAATCACTGCTTCTATGTTCGTAGTGTTATATCGTACTGTTTACTGCCTTATAATTAGCTGTTTGCCTGTTTGGATATTGAAGAACATACCTGATTAATAAGAAAGATAGGGGCCTAAAATCTAATATTTAATTAGTGCCGCATGGTTACCTCAGACCTTCTCCTTCAATGATGCCCCAAGGCCCATCGTGATGAATGAATCCTGCTATTTACCTGTTTGGGCAGGTGGGCAGGTGTGTTTTCCTTCTACCAGGATACGTGTCAGTAGGGGAACAGCCATAGCATTCTGACTCCCTTCTATCAACCCCCAGGATACGTGTCAGTAGGGGAACAGCCATAGCATTCTGACTTCCTTCTATCAACCCCCAGGATACGTGTCAGTAGGGGAACAGCCCTAGCATTCTGACTTCCTTCTACCAGGATACGTGTCAGTAGGGGAACAGCCATAGCATTCTGACTCCCTTCTATCAACTCCCAGGATACGTGTCAGTAGGGGAACAGCCATAGCATTCTGACTTCCTTCTATCAACCCCCAGGATACGTGTCAGTAGGGGAACAGCCATAGCATTCTGACTTCCTTCTACCAGGATACGTGTCAGTAGGGGAACAGCCATAGCATTCTGACTTCCATCTATCAACTCCCAGGATACGTGTCAGTAGGGGAACAGCCATAGCATTCTGATTCCCTTCTATCAACTCCCAGGATACGTGTCAGTAGGGGAACAGCCATAGCATTCTGACTTCCTTCTATCAACTCCCAGGATACGTGTCAGTAGGGGAACAGCCATAGCATTCTGATTCCCTTCTATCAACTCCCAGGATACGTGTCAGTAGGGGAACAGCCATAGCATTCTGACTTCCTTCTATCAACCCCCAGGATACGTGTCAGTAGGGGAACAGCCATAGCATTCTGACTTCCTTCTACCAGGATACGTGTCAGTAGGGGAACAGCCATAGCATTCTGACTCCCTTCTATCAACTCCCAGGATACGTGTCAGTAGGGGAACAGCCATAGCATTCTGACTTCCTTCTATAAACCCCCAGGATACGTGTCAGTAGGGGAACAGCCATAGCATTCTGACTTCCTTCTACCAGGATACGTGTCAGTAGGGGAACAGCCATAGCATTCTGACTTCCTTCTATCAACTCCCAGGATACGTGTCAGTAGGGGAACAGCCATAGCATTCTGACTTCCTTCTATCAACTCCCAGGATACGTGTCAGTAGGGGAACAGCCATAGCATTCTGATTCCCTTCTATCAACTCCCAGGATACGTGTCAGTAGGGGAACAGCCATAGCATTCTGATTCCCTTCTATCAACTCCCAGGATACGTGTCAGTAGGGGAACAGCCATAGCATTCTGACTTCCTTCTATCAACCCCCAGGATACATGTCAGTAGGGGAACAGCCATAGCATTCTGACTTCCTTCTACCAGGATACGTGTCAGTAGGGGAACAGCCATAGCATTCTGACTTCCTTCTATCAACTCCCAGGATACGTGTCAGTAGGGGAACAGCCATAGCATTCTGATTCCCTTCTATCAACTCCCAGGATACGTGTCAGTAGGGGAACAGCCATAGCATTCTGACTTCCTTCTATCAACCCCCAGGATACGTGTCAGTAGGGGAACAGCCATAGCATTCTGACTCCCTTCTATCAACTCCCAGGATACGTGTCAGTAGGGGAACAGCCATAGCATTCTGACTTCCTTCTATCAACCCCCAGGATACGTGTCAGTAGGGGAACAGCCATAGCATTCTGACTTCCTTCTACCAGGATACATGTCAGTAGGGGAACAGCCATAGCATTCTGACTTCCTTCTATCAACTCCCAGGATACGTGTCAGTAGGGGAACAGCCATAGCATTCTGATTCCCTTCTATCAACTCCCAGGATACGTGTCAGTAGGGGAACAGCCATAGCATTCTGATTCCCTTCTATCAACCCCCAGGATACGTGTCAGTAGGGGAACAGCCATAGCATTCTGACTTCCTTCTATCAACCCCCAGGATACGTGTCAGTAGGGGAACAGCCATAGCATTCTGACTTCCTTCTACCAGGATACGTGTCAGTAGGGGAACAGCCATAGCATTCTGACTCCCTTCTATCAACTCCCAGGATACGTGTCAGTAGGGGAACAGCCATAGCATTCTGACTTCCTTCTATCAACCCCCAGGATACGTGTCAGTAGGGGAACAGCCATAGCATTCTGACTTCCTTCTATCAACTCCCAGGATACGTGTCAGTAGGGGAACAGCCATAGCATTCTGATTCCCTTCTATCAACTCCCAGGATACGTGTCAGTAGGGGAACAGCCATAGCATTCTGACTTCCTTCTATCAACCCCCAGGATACGTGTCAGTAGGGGAACAGCCATAGCATTCTGACTTTACTTTGTCTCACACACATATTTAGGAGATGCCATTGCTTGTGTACCTAGCTTCAACAGTGCAGTATTATAAAACAATACACAACAACAATACACACAAATCTAACAGTAAAATGATAGAATATAGAAATATAAGTGACGGTGAAAAGATGGCGTTCCTCAGATACAGAAGATACAGAGGAGCTGTAAGTGTAAAACGGCATGTTGTTTTTGTAGTTACAGTGGAAAAGATGTAGATCAAATCAAATGTATTTATAAAGCCCTTCTTACATCAGCTGATCTCTCAAAGTGCTGTACAGAAACCCAGCCTAAAACCCCAAACAGCAAGCAATGCAGGTGTAGAAGCACGGTGGCTAGGAAAAACTCCCTAGAAAGGCCAAAACCTAGGAGGAAACCTAGGGCAATGCAGGTGTAGAAGCACTTGTAGATGTGCTTGGGACTGTGTGCCTGTCGTTTCCCTGTGATGGGGTAGTGGGACTGTGTGCCTGTCGTTTCCCTGTGATGGGGTAGTGGGACTGTGTGCCTGTCGTTTCCCTGTGATGGGGTAGTGGGACGGTGTCCCTGTCGTTTCCCTGTGATGGGGTAGTTGGACTGTGTTCCTGTCATTTCCCTGTGATGGAGGGGTAGTGGGACGGTGTGTCTGTCGTTTCCCTGTGATGGGGTAGTTGGACTGTGTTCCTGTCATTTCCCTGTGATGGAGGGGTAGTGGGACTGTGTGCCTGTTGTTTCCCTGTGATGGAGGGGTAGTGGGACTGTGTGGGTGTCGTTTCCCTGTGATGGGGTAGTGGGACTGTGTGTCTGTCGTTTCCCTGTGATGGGGTAGTGGGACTGTGTGCCTGTCGTTTCCCTGTGATGGGGTAGTGGGACTGTGTGCCTGTCGTTTCCCTGTGATGGAGGGGTAGTGGGACGGTGTCCCTGTCGTTTCCCTGTGATGGGGTAGTTGGACTGTGTTCCTGTCATTTCCCTGTGATGGAGGGGTAGTGGGACGGTGTGTCTGTCGTTTCCCTGTGATGGGGTAGTTGGACTGTGTTCCTGTCATTTCCCTGTGATGGAGGGGTAGTGGGACTGTGTGCCTGTTGTTTCCCTGTGATGGAGGGGTAGTGGGACTGTGTGGGTGTCGTTTCCCTGTGATGGGGTAGTGGGACTGTGTGTCTGTCGTTTCCCTGTGATGGGGTAGTGGGACTGTGTGCCTGTCGTTTCCCTGTGATGGGGTAGTGGGAATGTGTCCCTGTCGTTTCCCTGTGATGGGGTAGTGGGACTGTGTGGGTGTCGTTTCCCTGTGATGGAGAAGTGGGACTGTGTCCCTGTCGTTTCCCTGTGATGGAGAAGTGGGACTGTGTCCCTATCGTTTCCCTGTGATGGGGTAGTGGGACTGTGTGGGTGTCGTTTCCCTGTGATGGAGAAGTGGGACTGTGTCCCTGTCGTTTCCCTGTGATGGAGAAGTGGGACTGTGTCCCTGTCGTTTCCCTGTGATGGGGTAGTGGGACTGTGTGGGTGTCGTTTCCCTGTGATGGAGAAGGGGGACTGTGTCCCTGTGATGGAGGGGTAGTGGGACTGTGTGCCTGTCGTTTCCCTGTGATGGGGTAGTGGGACTGTGTGCCTGTTGTTTCCCTGTGATGGAGGGGTAGTGGGACTGTGTCCCTGTCATTTCCCTGTGATGGGGTAGTGGGACTGTGTGCCTGTCGTTTCCCTGTGATGGGGTAGTGGGACTGTGTCCCTGTCGTTTCCCTGTGATGGGGTAGTGGGACTGTGTCCCTGTCGTTTCCCTGTGATGGGGTAGTGGGACTGTGTGCCTGTCGTTTCCCTGTGATGGAGGGGTAGTGGGACTGTGTGCCTGTCGTTTCCCTGTGATGGGGTAGTGGGACTGTGTCCCTGTCGTTTCCCTGTGATGGGGTAGTGGGACTGTGTCCCTGTCGCTTCCCTGTGATGGGGTAGTGGGACTGTGTCCCTGTCGTTTCCCTGTGATGGGGTAGTGGGACTGTGTGGGTGTCGTTTCCCTGTGATGGAGAAGTGGGACTGTGTCCCTGTCGTTTCCCTGTGATGGGGTAGTGGGACTGTGTGGGTGTCGTTTCCCTGTGATGGAGAAGTGGGACTGTGTCCCTGTCGTTTCCCTGTGATGGGGTAGTGGGACTGTGTGCCTGTCGTTTCCCTGTGATGGAGAAGTGGGACTGTGTGGGTGTCGTTTCCCTGTGATGGAGAAGTGGGACTGTGTGGGTGTCGTTTCCCTGTGATGGAGAAGTGGGACTGTGTGCCTGTCGTTTCCCTGTGATGGAGAAGTGGGACTGTGTGGGTGTCGTTTCCCTGTGATGGAGAAGTGGGACTGTGTCCCTGTCGTTTCCCTGTGATGGGGTAGTGGGACTGTGTGCCTGTCGTTTCCCTGTGATGGAGAAGTGGGACTGTGTGGGTGTCGTTTCCCTGTGATGGAGAAGTGGGACTGTGTCCCTGTGATGGAGAAGTGGGACTGTGTGCCTGTCGTTTCCCTGTGATGGGGTAGTGGGACTGTGTCCCTGTGATGGAGAAGTGGGACTGTGTGCCTGTCGTTTCCCTGTGATGGGGTAGTGGGACTGTGTTCCTGTTGTTTCCCTGTGATGGGGTAGTGGGACTGTGTGCCTGTTGTTTCCCTGTGATGGGGTAGTGGGACTGTGTGCCTGTTGTTTCCCTGTGATGGGGTAGTGGGACTGTGTCCCTGTCGTTTCCCTGTGATGGGGTAATGGGACTGTGTTCCTGTGGTTTCCCTGTGATGGGGTAGTGGGACTGTGTCCCTGTCGTTTCCCTGTGATGGGGTAGTGGGACTGTGTGCCTGTCGTTTCCCTGTGATGGGGTAGTGGGACTGTGTCCCTGTCGTTTCCCTGTGATGGGGTAGTGGGACTGTGTGCCTGTTGTTTCCCTGTGATGGGGTAGTGGGACTGTGTGCCTGTTGTTTCCCTGTGATGGGGTAGTGGGACTGTGTCCCTGTCGTTTCCCTGTGATGGGGTAGTGGGACTGTGTGCCTGTCGTTTCCCTGTGATGGGGTAGTGGGACTGTGTGCCTGTCGTTTCCCTGTGATGGGGTAGTGGGACTGTGTGCCTGTCGTTTCCCTGTGATGGAGGGGTAGTGGGACTGTGTCCCTGTGATGGGGTAGTGGGACTGTGTGCCTGTCGTTTCCCTGTGATGGGGTAGTGGGACTGTGTGCCTGTCGTTTCCCTGTGATGGAGGGGTAGTGGGACTGTGTCCCTGTGATGGGGTAGTGGGACTGTGTGCCTGTCGTTTCCCTGTGATGGACTAGTGGGACTGTGTCCCTGTCGTTTCCCTGTGATGGAGGGGTAGTGGGACTGTGTGCCTGTCGTTTCCCTGTGATGGGGTAGTGGGACTGTGTCCCTGTCGTTTCCCTGTGATGGGGTAGTGGGACTGTGTCCCTGTCGTTTCCCTGTGATGGAGGGGTAGTGGGACTGTGTGCCTGTCATTTCCCTGTGATGGGGTAGTGGGACTGTGTCCCTGTCGTTTCCCTGTGATGGAGGGGTAGTGGGACTGTGTCCCTGTCGTTTCCCTGTGATGGGGTAGTGGGACTGTGTCCCTGTCGTTTCCCTGTGATGGGGTAGTGGGACTGTGTGCCTGTCGTTTCCCTGTGATGGGGTAGTGGGACTGTGTGCCTGTTGTTTCCCTGTGATGGAGTAGTGGGACTGTGTCCCTGTCGTTTCCCTGTGATGGGGTAGTGGGACTGTGTGTCTGTCGTTTCTCTGTGATGGGGTAGTGGGACTGTGTCCCTGTCGTTTCCCTGTGATGGGGTAGTTGGACTGTGTCCCTGTTGTTTCCCTGTGATGGGGTAGTGGGACTGTGTCCCTGTCGTTTCCCTGTGATGGGGTAGTGGGACTGTGTCCCTGTCGTTTCCCTGTGATGGGGTAGTGGGACTGTGTCCCTGTTGTTTCCCTGTGATGGAGGGGTAGTGGGACTGTGTGCCTGTTGTTTCCCTGTGATGGGGTAGTGGGACTGTGTCCCTGTCGTTTCCCTGTGATGGGGTAGTGGGACTGTGTCCCTGTCGTTTCCCTGTGATGGAGGGGTAGTGGGACTGTGTCCCTGTCGTTTCCCTGTGATGGGGTAGTGGGACTGTGTCCCTGTCGTTTCCCTGTGATGGAGTAGTGGGACTGTGTCCCTGTCGTTTCCCTGTGATGGGGTAGTGGGACTGTGTCCCTGTCGTTTCCCTGTGATGGGGTAGTGGGACTGTGTGCCTGTTGTTTCCCTGTGATGGGGTAGTGGGACTGTGTCCCTGTCGTTTCCCTGTGATGGGGTAGTGGGACTGTGTCCCTGTCGTTTCCCTGTGATGGGGTAGTGGGACTGTGTGCCTGTCGTTTCCCTGTGATGGGGTAGTTGGACTGTGTCCCTGTCGTTTCCCTGTGATGGAGGGGTAGTGGGACTGTGTCCCTGTCGTTTCCCTGTGATGGGGTAGTGGGACTGTGTCCCTGTCGTTTCCCTGTGATGGGGTAGTGGGACTGTGTCCCTGTCGTTTCCCTGTGATGGGGTAGTGGGACTGTGTCCCTGTCGTTTCCCTGTGATGGAGTAGTGGGACTGTGTCCCTGTCGTTTCCCTGTGATGGGGTAGTGGGACTGTGTCCCTGTCGTTTCCCTGTGATGGGGTAGTGGGACTGTGTCCCTGTCGTTTCCCTGTGATGGGGTAGTGGGACTGTGTCCCTGTCGTTTCCCTGTGATGGGGTAGTGGGACTGTGTCCCTGTCGTTTCCCTGTGATGGGGTAGTGGGACTGTGTCCCTGTCGTTTCCCTGTGATGGAGTAGTGGGACTGTGCCTGTCGTTTCCCTGTGATGGGGTAGTGGGACTGTGCCTGTTGTTTCCCTGTGATGGGGTAGTGGGACTGTGTCCCTGTCGTTTCCCTGTGATGGAGGGGTAGTGGGACTGTGTCCCTGTCGTTTCCCTGTGATGGAGGGGTAGTGGGACTGTGTCCCTGTCGTTTCCCTGTGATGGAGGGGTAGTGGGACTGTGTCCCTGTGATGGAGGGGTAGTGGGACTGTGCCCCTGTTGTTTCCCTGTGATGGGGTAGTGGGACTGTGTCCCTGTCGTTTCCCTGTGATGGAGGGGTAGTGGGACTGTGTCCCTGTCGTTTCCCTGTGATGGGGTAGTGGGACTGTGTGCCTGTCGTTTCACCGTGATGGAGGGGTAGTTGGACTGTGTCCCTGTCGTTTCCCTGTGATGGGGTAGTGGGACTGTCCCTGTCGTTTCCCTGTGATGGGGTAGTGGGACTGTGTGCCTGTCGTTTCCCTGTGATGGGGTAGTGGGACTGTGTGCCTGTTGTTTCCCTGTGATGGGGTAGTGGGACTGTGTGCCTGTCGTTTCCCTGTGATGGGGTAGTGGGACTGTGTCCCTGTCGTTTCCCTGTGATGGGGTAGTGGGACTGTGTGCCTGTCATTTCACTGTGATGGGGTAGTGGGACTGTGTCCCTGTCGTTTCCCTGTGATGGACGGGTAGTGGGACTGTGTGCCTGTCATTTCCCTGTGATGGGGTAGTGGGACGGTGCCTGTCGTTTCCCTGTGATGGGGTAGTGGGACTGTGTCCCTGTCGTTTCCCTGTGATGGGGTAGTGGGACTGTGTCCCTGTCGTTTCCCTGTGATGGACGGGTAGTGGGACTGTGTCCCTGTCGTTTCCCTGTGATGGGGTAGTGGGACTGTGTGCCTGTCGTTTCCCTGTGATGGGGTAGTGGGACTGTGTCCCTGTCGTTTCCCTGTGATGGACGGGTAGTGGGACTGTGCCTATCCTTCTCCTCCTGCCACATCTCTCCATCCTTCTCCTCCTGCCACATCTCTCCATCCTTCTCCTCCTGCCACATCTCTCCATCCTTCTCCACCTGCCACATCTCTCCATCCTTCTCCTCCTGCCACATATCTCCATCCTTCTCCTCCTGCCACATCTCTCCATCCTTCTCTTCCTGCCACATCTCTCCATCCTTCTCCTCCTGCCACATCTCTCCATCCTTCTCCTCCTGCCACATCTCTCCATCCTTCTCCTCCTGCCTCATCTCTATTCATATCTCCATGTCTGGTGGAATACTCAACAGTGGTGCTGATTTGAACCTGGGTCCCTCCTGCATGCATTAAAACAGTGTCAGCCCTATGACCTCAAGCCTATAACATTAGCTTGAGGAGCTAACACATAATTTATAACTTGGTCAGTTGCTTAACTGTGAATGTTATGCAGTAGGGCTAGAGTTCCCCCATCTGGTGAAAAAATGTTCATGCAATGTCTTTCTATCTACAGCTCTGTTTTCATTTGGTCGGGTCTGTGTGTTGTGGGAGGAGTGAAATAAACTAAAGAGCACATCGGTTTAACTTCGTTTTACCACAGAGAGAACATATGGTAGTGAGAGGAAGCCAAGTGGCCGGGAGTGGGAGGTGGAACGTGATGGATTTTGGCTGACATTTGGCTAATTTTCTCATCGATTAAACATTTAATCTCAATACAGTTTTCTGTCAACCAAAACTAGAATATGTTACGAACAGAGTGGACTAAGTTTTGTAGACACTGCCTTTTGCCAAAGGTGTAAAAAAAAAGAAAAGTGCGTTGTTTAGGAGTGAAAATGGGAATCGAGTTATTGCACATGCGCAGTTCATAGTAAGCGTTCCCTAACGGAAATATGCAAACTTCTGCTTAGAACACGCCAATAGGTTCTCGCTAGTTTATGCTTGGCTCCGCCCACTATGACTCGTTTGGAAACGACAGGCTGTGGTCTATCTTGGTTTATGTTATAAAAAAATTATCATCTTTGGTCAAGCGTCCGGGAGCCGCCGGAAAAGAGAGAAATTCAGTAAACTAGGAGATATCTACATAGAAAACAAACGAAAAAATAAGGAAAGGTATGTCACAAAAACATATTTCAGATGACAGAAGAGATTTTGTTGTTCATATCTTTGATTTTAAAACGGACAACACCGTCCGTCTGGAAGTAGAAACTGTCGGTTTGGCCTCTGCGAAACAGGAAATCCAACATGGCGGGCTGATTGTTTGCGGAAAGTTGAAGCAGCAAAGCCAAGTAACTAGTTAAACCTTCACAGCCTAGTCAACAACCAATGTTGTGGTTTTTCCTGTGAAAATCTGTATAATACATTACATATTTGGTGAAGGGCCCAATATCTTTGGATGTAGCACGTGCACATGATTGTTTGGCTAGCAATGCTAATCGGCTAACTGTTTGTTAGCCTGTGAAACGCATAACACTACTAACGTGAGTTACTTCATTTCTGTTAGTGAAGTTCTACACATTAGCAGAATTGTTCTTGTTTGTGAATTTGCATGGCTATCGATTCTGAATTTGTGTTGTGAAAGGCATTTTGCAAGTTGTACCACTAGCTAGTTGGTTAGCTGGTTGTCTCGCCGCCAGCTGATGACTAATGATTTTCAGCCAGTTGAGGACACGGCCATCCGCTCTTTTTTTCCCCCAAGAAGCATATGGCGTTTTTAAAAGATACGACTTTTAGGTCCAGTTTTTAAAAAAAAATATATTTCTTTTGAATTTGATTCGATTTGTTGTTTTAGATAACATCTCCAACCAACGTTATTGCTTGCAGGTGAACATTTGTTAAAAAATAAGCAGGCTACAGCTACAAACGATTGTTCTGTAAGGGGAAGTGTTAAGAGCCCCGACACTTAGTCTGAACGTTACGCCTTGATCTGACCGACATCAATGCTGCGTAATACATTCTGCAGTCAAACTTTTTTCATTATACAATCCAAAATGTTTTGGATGTGTGTAGCAGAAATTCGATATTCACCATTTTCTACTGTTTCTTTAAGTCTACGCTATGGATAAATCCAACGTATGCATCACAACGAACTGCCTCTGCAATGCAATGCTGCTGAGTTCCATTGGAAGTGAATGTACATCTGGTGTACCATGACACCTTGTGCACGCCGGTTGCTTTAAAACCTCTTAAGGATCCGCCCCTTAATTTTTTTTTGCTGAAATGACCTACCTAACGGACTGACTACATCGCTAGCTTTTGTGTGTGCAAGCGTTGCAAAGTAAATGTAGAAATCTATATTATTCAATTATTGCACTCGCACTGCTTGCGCGCCATCATCTGGTTGTGATACAGTCGCCTTCTGCTACTACTTCCGTTCTGCAGCGTACGGTCGGCCGCGTTCGATATTTCCAACGTAGGGTACCACACAGAAACGCAACTGCCTCTGCAACGCAACGCTGCAAGGCGAACGCAACGTTACGTTGGAAACAAATGTAATTCTGGTGACGCCAAAAATGCGATGTCGGTGTGTTCGACAGCGTATGTCAAGTTCAGTGGTAACTTGTGTTCGCGGTGTGTTCTTCTAAAAACCTAAAGGTTAAATTTAATAAATCAACCTTTTTGTATTTAGATTTAGGGTAACCCACACGGCCATGTTTCCATGTTCACGGAAGACTGTCCGAAAACACGTGTGTAAATGTGTTGTTGCTGTCTACAACTGGGATGAAACAGGTTAAATCATTATTATTCTATTTGTTAAATTATTTGGATGTGAGATTTATGTTTCTAGAATCGTACCGGCAATTTTGATAATTCTATTTATTGTTTAGGTGGATTATTTTGTCTCATTTGGCTCCTGGAACCAATGAACCTTTTAAACAGAACATGTAAGGTTCTTGAACTATAAGGACTAAAGTTAGGCCCCGTTCGTCCAGCATTGGGCTTAATAATAATAAATACAATGTTTCTCGCTAATAGATGTTGCTTTATTTTATCAAGATTATAGGCTTCGTTCCACTGCAACATTGTAGAATTTTGTATTAACATAGTAAAATGTATTTATATATTGTATTTATATATACTTTATATATATTACTTTAGCTGAATCTGATCCGCCAACTGTTACTTTAGCTGAATCTGATCCGCCAACTGTTACTTTAGCTGAATCTGATCCGCCAACTGTTACTTTAGCTGAATCTGATCCGCCAACTGTTACTTTAGCTGAATCTGATCCGCCAACTGTTACTTTAGCTGAATCTGATCCGCCAACTGTTACTTTAGCTGAATCTGATCCGCCAACTGTTACTTTAGCTGAATCTGATCCGCCAACTGTTACTTTAGCTGAATCTGATCCGCCAACTGTTACTTTAGCTGAATCTGATCCGCCAACTGTTACTTTAGCTGAATCTGATCCGCCAACTGTTACTTTAGCTGAATCTGATCCGCCAACTGTTACTTCAGCTAAATCTGATCCACAACTGTTACTTCAGCTGAATCTGATCCGCCAACTGTTACTTCAGCTGAATCTGATCCACAACTGTTACTTTAGCTGAATCTGATCCACAACTGTTACTTTAGCTGAATCTGATCCACAACTGTTACTTCAGCTGAATCTGATCCGCCAACTGTTACTTTAGCTGAATCTGATCCGCAACTGTTACTTCAGCTAAATCTGATCCGCAACTGTTACTTCAGCTGAATCTGATCCACAACTGTTACTTTAGCTGAATCTGATCCGCCAACTGTTACTTTAGCTGAATCTGATCCGCCAACTGTTACTTTAGCTGAATCTGATCCGCCAACTGTTACTTCAGCTGAATCTGATCCACAACTGTTACTTTAGCTGAATCTGATCCGCCAACTGTTACTTTAGCTGAATCTGATCCACAACTGTTACTTTAGCTGAATCTGATCCGCCAACTGTTACTTTAGCTGAATCTGATCCGCCAACTGTTACTTTAGCTGAATCTGATCCGCCAACTGTTACTTTAGCTACAGTAGTATTTGATACAAGCCCTGTTTTGAATTTCTGAATTGACTGTCTTTGTTTATCCTTTCCTTTTTGGTCAATGTCGCTATTATAGTATATTATAAATTGTTGTACATGACATGAAGTATCAATATCAGTTGTTGTTAATGTCTAATCTTTGTTAGAAAGCTGTTCACCTTCTTTCAAATTTCACTAAAACTGTGTGTTAAGTTTGTATGTTTTTACAATGACCACCTATCCCCCCCCCCTTCCTGTCTGTTCCCTGTTTGCTTTCTCCAGTGAAGACACATGAACAATCCTCTGCTCTGTCTAGACCTAACCAACAGAAACCCGATGTTCTAGAAGTTGTGCTAGAACAGTTTGACCTGGATCGGAACTGATTTTGAAAGTGCTTGTGTGAAACAAAATGGAAACTGACCAAACTGATCAATCCCTTTAAAAAGCCAGTCTTGTGTTCCAGTTTGATTACTACTGTCTATAGCCCTGTCACAGGACGAGCCAGAGAGAAGACCAACCAATAATCCTCCTCCTCCTCTGTGTCTTTCTCCTCTCCCAACTCTTTCAGCTTTGCGTTGCTATTGGAGCGTTGTGCTGCTCCCCTTTCGAGCCCGCTGAGTCTGATTGGAGGGCTGGGAGTTGGAATCCCGCCCCCGCAGCGCCTCTTATGCCACTCCTCCCTGCTTCTGGCCCAGCTCAAAGCACAGCTCGCCATCAATCAGCTCGTTGCCGCGGGAAACATCGCCAACGCCGTTACCTGCGCCAACCATCCACTACCCTCCCCTCACCCCCATCCTCCTCTTGCCCTCTTCCTCAACCTCTTGAAAGCGGCATCCACCACCAATAACATGTACCATCCCCTATATAAGCCGTTAGGGGGTCAGTACTCTTCACAAGCCCAGAGAACACCAGCTCAGATGGGGCGGTATGGACTCACACAAGCCCAGTCCGGGATGGACCCTCTGTTGGCCTCACGCCTGGGTCTGGGCCCTGTCTCTGCTGGTGGTTCCTCTGGTTTTTCCAGCCAGGGGGGCATGATGTCCTCGATGGGGTACAACCTGGGGCAGAGATCAACCGGGATGACCCCGGAGTTGGAGATAGACCACCACATCCGCTGGGCCAGAGAGGACGTGAGACTGCTCAGCCAGATGGTGCAGCAGAAACAGAACCAGCAGACCCAAATGAATCTTCGCCTGAATCGCAACCCCGGGGATGACCTTTCGTCTAGGGTAGGGATGGGTAGCTACACCTCTGGCCGGTCCTGCAGCGACCAGCAGAGCTCCATGGCCTCCTGGTCTGGCCACGTGACCCAGTCTGCTTCCTCTAAGCTCTTCTCCTCCCCCCTCTCTCAGTCGTCCCCTTCCACCTCCCAGATGTACCAAAGCCAAACCTCTGGGTTTGGTGGTGCGGGAGAGCCGGGACCCACCTCAATGGGTTCTGAGGCGCCCCTGAGTGTCTCCGCCTCGTCTGGCACCGATCCTCCAGCCCGGTACACACCAGAGTCCGCCAGCAACATCCTGGCGAGTTTTGGCTTGTCCAACGAGGACTTGGAGCTCCTGAGCCACTATCCAGACGATCAGCTGACCCCAGACAACCTGCCCTTCATCCTCAGAGACATCTGCATCCGTAAGGCCAATAGAAACATGGATGTGGACCATCGGCATGACAACAGACCCAGCCCGGGGACGGACCACTTAGGTGGAGGACGGAGCAAAGTTATCGATTATGGAAGTACTGATGCTTCTAAATACGACAGTTATGACAATATTCGATCCAATAGTTACGGCGGACAAGATCCGCTCCCGAAAGAGTCGATGAAATACGCTGTCGGAGACTCTCCAAGTGGGCACACCGGGACACCGTACGGCACTGTTGGAAGATCCATGACCTCAGGCCTTCCCGAGCAACAGCAGATTTGCAGCGCTGCAGTCCAGAGTTATATCTCTCTCCCCAAGAGTGACAACGACACTCGTATCGGTCTTCCTCCGCCTTCCAGCCTAACCCAAAAGACCCTCAAAACCCACGACTTATCTAAAGCGGCACCCAAACCTATGAACATCCCTGTCCACGGCGGAGACCAAGGACTCGACCGACTCCTCTCATCTCAGAATCGAGGCACTGCTCGAGGCCAGGTTCAGCCTCGGTCCGACCTGGTGGTTCTTAGTGGTGGAGTTGGAGGAGATGCAAGACTCAAGATCGGAGGTATCCCAGTGGGGATTCCTCCCCCCACGCCACCCCTCATGTGGCCTCCCCTATTCCCCGTAATGAATCCGTCGGTTCCCCCTCCCGGTCACGTTCCGGTGACTTGTCCGCCTCCCCTGATGGGTCCGCCTCCCCTGGTGGGTCCGCCTCCCCTGGTGGGTCCGCCTCCCCGGATGGGTCCGCCTCCCCGGATGGGTCCGCCTCCCCTGGTGGGTCCGCCTCCCCGGGTGGGTCCGCCTCCCCGGGTGGGTCCGCCTCCGTCGATGTTCCAGCAGATCAACATCCCACCCCCAACGTTGATGATGCCGACGAGGTTGCCGGCTCCGACCACGATGAGCGATTACTCCGCAGCTTCTCCCAGAATCTTTCCTCATACCTGTTCTCTCTGTAACGTAGAATGTGCCCAGCTAAAGGTGAGTTTTTCGTCATACTATAACCTGAGTTTTTTGTCATACTGTCTTGACCAGACCTGGGTTGAGATACCATTTCAAATACTTTGAGTGTTTTTTCTCTAGCCCAAGGGGCTGTTCAATCCTGGTCCTCGAAGGCCCGAAACACAACATTTTGTTTTTGCTTCTACCTGGTATCCCGGGTCTGAATCAGTCCCAGATAATTAAACGGGTGTTTTGGCCCTCCGATGACATCCCTGCTCCAGCCTGCCTTGATTGCAGTTTCAGGAGTTTAATCAAAGCAAATTAAAAATGATTTGTAATGTCAAATGGTATGTGAACCCAGGTCTTGGACCCCCTTCGTACTGACTTTTTTGGTTTTGTGTAACTTTGAAACTCTTTGAACCTCATGTTGTATCTCAAGACTTCTCTCGTTGAATGTGTTTCCATTTTGTTAATTCAAAAAACCTAAGTCTAGCTATGATGCGATTATCACTCGTTGACCCCTGACCCCCCCCCCCCACAATGCACGGTGAGTTGAGATGTACTAAAACAGATGGAAATAATGTGAAAATGCTTTTTAGACTAAAATATTAGCGAATTGCTTGCGTGTACTCGAGGAATATGTAAACATTAAATCCTGGACAGCATTCAACATTATATTGTAATTATTATATGTCATGAGATTTCTTTTTATTTTTTATAGATCTTTTTTTTTTAAATATTGTAATTGTATTTGTATATAAATGCCTTGTTGACTTTATAAGACATTGAGTTTAATGTGTGACTTTCGATGACCATGATTTGCCCGAGGCAGACGGGTGTTTTCAAGATTTTTTTTGACTCTGTATAAACAGTTACCCTCGTTCTATCAATAGGCCTTTACCGTGGTCAATTAATGAATGATTTAGCTAACTATGCCACATGTATCTATCTCTCTATATCTCTAGATCTATCGATATCTATATCTATCTCTATGTATCTATATATCTATATCTATCCATATCTCTATATCTATCTCTATCTATCTATATCTCTCTATATATATATATCTCTATATCTATATCTCTCTATATATCTCTATCTATCCATATCTCTATCTCTATATATCTCTATCTCACTCGAACCCCTGGATATACCATATCCCCTATGTCATTACACAGTATAAACCAATGACAGTAACTCTCACCACATACTCCTCTACTAACTTTTCAGCCAATTTATTTAGTTACTTTGTTAATAGTTTTTTTGGGGGGGGGGAGAAGATGGCTGCCGAGAGAATCCAATCTACAGAGAAGATTCCAGATGCTGCTTTTCCCATCAGACTTTCCCCCCAACAGACTCTTGCCGTACCTACCTAGTGTTGTTCTTGGTAGAACAGGCAGCGTGTGTAACTAGGCTATTTGTGTAGTATAGCATTTTTAACTAACTCCTGCTATGTAAAGCAGAGAAATTTGACTTTTTTTGCACTAGCTGCAAGGTGGGAAACCAAACTGATATTGAAAGGACTTGTTTGAGGGCGACGCGGTGGAGACTGACTCAGACTGACTGTCGTCTCTGTTTTGACCAACAGAACTGGATTGAGCATCAAAACACCAGCCTCCACATCGACAACTGCCGGCTGCTCAGGAAATTGTGGGTTATGTCTCCTGTCTTTAAAAAATATATATATAATGTCTGCCTGGCTCTTTCTAAATTTAGTATTTTCCTCGTGTCCTCTCCCCTCATCTCCTCCTCTAAGTCCATTGGAGGAGAAAGTCCTAGAGTGGAGGGACTCGATAGCTTCTCCTCCAATACAGCTGAGAAAGGAGGTCGAGGGAAATAGGATGCGAGGGAATCGCAGAAAGGCGAATTGATATCTATTGATCCCAACGATCGCCATCACGTTGTACATTTATGCTAATCCCCTTTCCCCTTCTTCCAGGTATCCTGACTGGAACGGGGAAACTGTGTCAAGGTGAGGAAGTTTTCTGTACTCGGTTATACAGTAGAAGGGATCCCTCTGAAGGTCATCGCTGACTCAGTTCTTAGCTTACATTTTAAACCGGAATAACTTCTTCAGGCTGTGCTTACTGGCCTAGTTCCCTTCTCTCCTTCCCTCTCTTTCTCTGTCCTCTCCTCTCTCCCTCATTTTCTCTCTCTCTCCAGCCCTGCTCCCAGTAGAAACGACAACAACCAGAGTTCCTCCAAACGTCGCCAGACCACCTCTCGTTCTCCGTCCCGCTCTCCTTCTCCTCGCCTCTCCTCCTACCGCACCTCGTCCTCCGCTGCTCGCCGACCTCGATCCAGGGAACGATCCCGCTCCCGGGAACGTAGACACAGCGCCGGCAGACGGCGTTCCCGGTCTCCTGGTTCGCGCCGGGAGCGTGACCCTCCGGCGTCGTCGTCTTCGCACCGGGATCGGGAACGTCGGCGTTCCCGCTCGCCCCAGACAACTTCTTCATCCCGGAGGAGGTAAGAGGACAGAAAAGTCAATAGACTGTATTGTAGTGCTTTTTTTAAATTTTATTTCTAGTTGATAAAACATTTTTTTTTATGTATCTTTTTTTCAGATGAATGAAAGCTACTCTATGATTTTAAAATGTCTATTTATATCTGAATATTATTTTTACGTCTAATAAAATGCATTCAAGTAATTTTAAGTTAATTAATTCATCCAGGTCGCGTTCTAGGAGCTATGAGCGGGAGCGTCGGGAGGCGAGGAAGAGCAGCCCTTCAGCAGGAGGGAAGAGCAGACAGCAGAAGTCTAGCAGTGCTGAGAGACTGGCCAAGAAACTACTGGAGTCATCTGGTAAGAGAGAGAGGGAACAATTATCCTGTTTACAGCCCGGTGAGGAGACCGCTTTTAGCCCGGGGCTAACACTGACCTTAGCCCGGGGCTAACACTGACCTTAGCCCGGGGCTAACACTGACCTTAGCCCAGGGTTAACACTGACTTTAGCCCAGGGTTAACACTGACTTTAGCCCAGGGTTAACACTGACCTTAGCCCAGGGTTAACACTGACCTTAGCCCAGGGCTAACACTGACCTTAGCCTAGGGCTAACACTGACCTTAGCCCAGGGCCAGTCTTAGCCTGAAGGATAACCCAGGATTAACACTGGCCTTAACCCAGGGCCAGTCTTAGCCTGAAGGATAACCCAGGGTCAGTCTTAGCCCGAAGGTTAGCCCAGGGTCAGTCTTAGCCCGAAGGATAGCCCAGGGACAGTCTTAGCCTGAAGGATAACCCAGGGTTAACACTGACCTTAACCCAGGGCCAGTCTTAGCCTGAAGGATAACCCAGGGTTAACACTGGCCTTAACCCAGGGCCAGTCTTAGCCTGAAGGATAACCCAGGGCTAACACTGACCTTAGCCCAGGGACAGTCTTAGCCTGAAGGATAGCCCAAGGCCAGTCTTAGCCTGAAGGTTAGCCCACGGACAGTCTTAGCCTGAAGGTTAGCCCAGGGCCAGTCTTAGCCTGAAGGTTAGCCCAGGGACAGTCTTAGCCTGAAGGTTAGCCCAGGGCCAGTCTTAGCCTGAAGGATAGCCCAGGGTTAATGATGCAGTGTGAAGAGGTGCAGTTGAATCTCAATGGTCTTTCCTTGATTCCTCTCGCCTTCAAAAGTGGGGGGAGGAACTTCAGCTTTTCTCCTCCAATTAGTTTTGATATGTAAGGTAAGTCGAGAGGATGTGAAGAATCAAGGAAATCACATTGATTAATTATTCTACACTCTGGTCAAGAGAACCAGTACATTACTTATCTCTCACACCCTGACCCAATGTCACCCCCTCTCCTTCTAGCTGGCCTGTCTCCCCCTCTCCTTCCAGCTGGCCTGTCACCCCCTCTCCTTCTAGCTGGCCTGTCTCCCCCTCTCCTTCTAGCTGGCCTGTCTCCCCCTCTCCTTCCAGCTGGCCTGTCACCCCCTCTCCTTCCAGCTGGCCTCTCTTTGATCCATCCCTTTGTATTCCAGCTGGCCTCTCTCCCCCCCTCTCCTTCCAGCTGGCCTCCCCCCCTCTCCTTCCAGCTGGCCTCTCTCCCCCTCTCCTTCCAGCTGGCCTCTCTTTGATCCATCCCTTTGTATTCCAGCTGGCCTCTCTCCCCCCCTCTCCTTCCAGCTGGCCTCTCTCCCCCTCTCCTTCCAGCTGGCCTCTCTTTGATCCAACCCTTTGTATTCCAGCTGGCCTCTCTCCCCCTCTCCTTCCAGCTGGCCTGTCTCCCCCTCTCCTTCCAGCTGGCCTGTCACCCCCTCTCCTTCTAGCTGGCCTGTCTCCCCCTCTCCTTCTAGCTGGCCTGTCTCCCCCTCTCCTTCCAGCTGGCCTGTCACCCCCTCTCCTTCCAGCTGGCCTCTCTTTGATCCATCCCTTTGTATTCCAGCTGGCCTCTCTCCCCCCCTCTCCTTCCAGCTGGCCTCCCCCCCTCTCCTTCCAGCTGGCCTCTCTCCCCCCCTCTCCTTCCAGCTGGCCTCTCTTTGATCCATCCCTTTGTATTCTAGCTGGCCTCTTCCCCCCCCTCTCCTTCCAGCTGGCCTCTTTGATCCATCCCTTTGTATTCTAGCTGGCCTCTCCCCCCCCTCTCCTTCCAGCTGGCCTCTTTGATCCATCCCTTTGTATTCCAGCTGGCCTCTCTCCCCCCCTCTCCTTCCAGCTGGCCTCTCTCCCCCCTCTCCTTCCAGCTGGCCTCTCTTTGATCCATCCCTTTGTATTCCAGCTGGCCTCTCTCCCCCTCTCCTTCCAGCTGGCCTCTCTCCCCCTCTCCTTCCAGCTGGCCTCCCTCTCCTTCCAGCTGGCCTCCCTCCCCCTCTCCTTCCAGCTGGCCTCCCTCCCCCTCTCCTTCCAGCTGGCCTCTCTCCCCCTCTCCTTCCAGCTGGCCTCTCTTTGATCCATCCCTTTGTATTCCAGCTGGCCTCTCCCTGACTAAGAACACCAGTCTAGAAGTTCTGATGCAGTCCCTGGCCCCTGCTCTCCTGGCCGAGCTCGCCAAAAAGAAGGGAGGCCGCTCCTCCTCCCGGAAGACTGAAACGGGAACGTCCAAGGGTGGCAAGGCAGGCACCGGATCTGGGAGGACATCAAACAAGAAATCCTCCTCGCCCTCCAAATCATCCTTCAAATCGTCCAGCTCAGCTCCTTCCAAGGTATGCCTTTTGTGTGTGTTAAAAAAAAATAAGACTGATAAGATGGGATCTTCCACATGGTGAAGACCTTCAGACAGCTGATCGTGATGATGTCATCGTGATGATGTCATTGCCACTCCCATAGTACTGAACGGTCAACGTTAGCATCGCGGCGGCGGCTCCGTGCCTAAAAATGGCGGTCTCCGAACAACTTCAACCCCCATTTGAACTGCCGCCATAAAAAAGGCCTGACTAGGGTACGGAGTAGTTTTGGCACAGATGACGTAGCATTTTCACCCCCCCCCCTGAATCTGTCGCTAGTTTTTCCCATTTTAAAAGTCACTGGAGAGGTCTGACTACTCCAGACGACAAAGCTGGATGGTGTTTGACATTTGGTGCAAATTCACATTGGTTTAGAACTGGGCTGGACCATCTTGGTAGGGGGGGGGGCGGCGGCGTCTGGCCCAGTGGGTCAGCCAAATGCTCATAAAGATGATTATGACAAATAGTGGAAGTCACTGGCAGTGTCCTTTAAAAAAAATATTATAATTTGTATATGATTAAATAAATTATTTTACATAAGTATTCAGACCCTTTACTTTGTTGCAGCACCTTTGGCAGCGATTACAGCCTCAAGTCTTCTTGGGTATGACGCTACAAGCTTGGCACACCTGTATTTGGGGAGTTTCTCCCATTCTTCTCTGCAGATCCTCTCAAGCTCTGTCAGGTTGGATGGGGAGCGTTGCTACACAGATATTTTCAGATCTCTCCAGAGATGTTAGATCGAGTTCAAGAGTTCAAGTCTGGGCTCTGGCTGGGCCACTCAAGGACATTCAGAGAGTTGTCCCGAAGCCACTCCTGCATTGTCTTGGTTGTGTACTTAGGGTCCTTCGCCCCAGTCTGAGGTCTTGAGCACTCTGGAGCAGGTTTTCATCAAGGATCTCTCTGTTCTTTGCTCCGTTCATCTTTCCTTCGATCCTGACTAGTCTCCCAGTCCCTGCTGCTGAAAAACATCCCCACAGCATGATGCTGCCACCACCATACTTCACCGTAGGGATGGTGCCAGGTTTCCTCCAGACGTGATGCTTGGCATTCAGGCCAAATAGTTCAATCTTGGTTTTATCAGACCAGAGAATCTTGTTTCTCATGGTCTGAAAGTCTTTAGGTGCCTTTTGGCAAACTCCAAACAGGCTGTCATGTGCCTTTTACTGAGGAGTGGCTTCCGTCTGGCCTCTCTACCATAAACCCCTGATTGGTGGAGTGTTGCAGAGATGGTTGTCCTTCTGGAAGGTTCTCCCATCTCCACAGAGGAACTCTGGAGCTCTGTCAGAGAGACTATCGGGTGCTTGGTCAACTCCCTGACCAAGGTCATTCTCCCCCGATTGCTCAGTTTGGCCAGACAGCTCTAGGAAGAGTCTTGATGGTTCCAAACTTCTTCCATTTAAGAATGATGGACAGACATTTTTGGTACCCTCCCCCAGATCTGTGTCTCAACACAATCCTGTCTCGGAGCTCTACGGACAATTCCTTCAACCTCATGGCTTGGTTTTTGCTCTGATACACACTGTCAACTGTTGGACCTTGTATAGACAGGTGTGTACCTTTCCAAATCATGTCCAACCAATTGAATTTACCACAGGTGGACTCCAATCAAGTTGTAGAAACATCTCAAGGATGATCAATGGAAACAGGATGCACCTGAGCTCAATTTCATCTAATTTTCATCTGAGCTCAAGATGTATCTGAGTCTCATAGCAAAAGGTCTGAATACTTATGTAAAAATAAATGTTTGTTTTGCAAATTGTATAAAAAAAATTATTCTAAACCCATTTTCAGGTTTTGTAATTTAGGGGGGTTTAGATTGGATTGAGAGGAAAGAAAATCAACATTCTAGTGGAACAGAATGTGGAACAACTCTGGGGAGCTGAAATACTTACCGAAGGCAGCATATATATGTGTGTGTGTGTTATCTCGCACAGAACCAGTCAAAAGTTTGGACACGCCTTCTGATTCCAGGGTTTTTCTTTATTTTTACTATTTTCTACATTGTAGAATAACAATGAAGACATCAAAACTATGAAATAACACATAACGTGTGTCTCATTGTGACTCTTCAGACATTTGATGGGCATCTCTGTCACAGACATACAGTCTGTTAGCATTTCCCATCATGCCTCTCTGAATTGATGTAGACTCGAGGCTGTAATCGCTGTCAAAGATGCTTCAACAAAGTACTGAGTAAAGAGTCTGAATACTGATGTAAATGTAATATTTCAGTTTCAGAAAAAAAGAGCTAATTTCTAAAGAGTTTTTGCTATGTCATTATGGGGTATGAATACTTTCCGACTGCACTGTATCAGACCGTGAATGTAGCCTATATCCATATCATCAGCTATTAGCGATTAGCATATTCCCCTGTAGCCTATACATGGTCCGTATCATCAGCTATTGCTGTGCTCAGCCGTGCTTCTTCACCTGCATTGCTTGCTGTTTGGGGTTTTAGGCTGGGTTTCTGTACAGCACTTTGAGATATCAGCTGATGTACGAAGGGCTATATAAATACATTTGATTTGATTGATTGAGCTATTAGCGATTAGCATATTCACCTGTAGCTTATACATGGTCCGTATCATCAGCTATTAGCGATTAGCATATTCACCTGTAGCTTATGCATGGTCCGTATCATCAGCTATTAGCGATTAGCTCACCTGTAGCCTATACATGGTCCGTATCATCAGCGATTAGCATATTCACCTGTAGCCTATACATGGTCCGTATCATCAGCTATTAGCGATTAGCATATTCACCTGTAGCCTATACATGGTCCGTATCATCAGCGATTAGCGATTAGCATAGTCACCTGTAGCCTATACATGGTCCGTATCATCAGCTATTAGCGATTAGCATATTCACCTGTAGCCTATACATGGTCCGTATCATCAGCTATTAGCGATTAGCATATTCACCTGTAGCCTATACATGGTCCGTGTCATCAGCTATTAGCGATTAGCATATTCACCTGTAGCTTATACATGGTCCGTGTCATCAGCTATTAGCATATTCACCTGTAGCCTATACATGGTCCGTATCATCAGCTATTAGCGATTAGCATATTCACCTGTAGCCTATACATGGTCCGTGTCATCAGCTATTAGCGATTAGCATATTCACCTGTAGCCTATACATGGTCCGTATCATCAGCTATTAGCGATTAGCATATTCACCTGTAGCCTATACATGGTCCGTGTCATCAGCTATTAGCGATTTAGCATATTCACCTGTAGCCTATACATGGTCCGTGTCATCAGCTATTAGCGATTAGCATATTCACCTGTAGCTTATACATGGTCCGTATCATCAGCGATTAGCGATTAGCATAGTCACCTGTAGCCTATACATGGTCCGTATCATCAGCTATTAGCAATTAGCATATTCACCTGTAGCTTATACATGGTCCGTATCATCAGCTATTAGCGATTAGCATATTCACCTGTAGCTTATGCATGGTCCGTATCATCAGCTATTAGCGATTAGCATATTCACCTGTAGCCTATACATGGTCCGTGTCATCAGCTATTAGCGATTAGCATATTCACCTGTAGCTTATACATGGTCCGTATCATCAGCGATTAGCGATTAGCATATTCACCTGTAGCCTATACATGGTCCGTATCATCAGCTATTAGCATATTCACCTGTAGCTTATACATGGTCCGTATCATCAGCTATTAGCGATTAGCATATTCACCTGTAGCTTATGCATGGTCCGTATCATCAGCTATTAGCGATTAGCATATTCACCTGTAGCCTATACATGGTCCGTGTCATCAGCTATTAGCGATTTAGCATATTCACCTGTAGCCTATACATGGTCCGTATCATCAGCTATTAGCGATTAGCTCACCTGTAGCCCAACTGGAGCTGCAAAATGGCAACTTATTAATTTATTTGTATGTACCCTGTTGGGCTAATCATTAGGATAATAATATAATAAATAATCACCTGCATCGGTCGGACACGGTTCCCAACTGGTGAGCCCCGCTGGCGGACGGCATGAATAATAAAAATGATAAAAATATCGCTCTAACCTTTTTTAAGATAATACGCTTTTTAAAAACCGTATGTTCTCACCCCATGTGAGAATACGCTACGTTGCCAGGTTTTACTGTCCATGGATAGAGGTTTTCTGGGGCAGCAGCGTAGCCTAGCGGTTAGAGCGTTGGACTTGTAACCGAAAGGTTGCAAGATCGAATCCCCGAGCTGCCGAGGTAAAAATCTGTCATTCTGCTCCTGAATGGCCTACTGTTCCCCCGGTATGCCGTCATTGAAAATAAGACTGACTTGCCAAGTTAAATAAAGATTAAACAAATACAAATAACATTTTTTATTTTATTTGCGTCAGCTAGGCTAACGTAGACCGAACCGGAGAAAGAAAGATTACGATAAGGGAAAAAATAGGCACATCATCGTGGAATTAGGTGCTGCGTGAGTGAAATCCCCAGTTTGGAAGACCAACAGCAGTAGATTCACGAAGGGCAAGCAAGCAGGCCTGTTGTTTGCAATAATTCAGTTATATGTTAATTTTTAATTCGGGCGTTCGTTCGTACGCAGGCCATATAAAGTGTAAACCGGTGCAGTGGTAATAGTTTGAGTAGTAAATACTAAATACATTCTAGACTATTTTCGCAGCCTATATATTCGATTCTGGCCGTTCCCTCCCTATGGCACTCGGAATTTGAATGGACCTCGGAATATGTCTCTCCCATAGAACAAACACGCAGCGAGGTAAATAGATCTACTATGGACTTGTCCGATTTTAAAAAATAAATAAAGTGCGTGTGTGTGTATATGATGGTCTGGAAAGGCTCTAAAATGTCCAAGACGACTCCAGCACAAATATAAAAACACGAAGAAGGGAGCCCCAGGGACACCGGCTTTCTTAAGACCAAAGAATATCCCCCCCCAACACACATCTCACTACCAACACTAAAGAATATCCCCACTAACAACACTAAAGAATATCCTCACTAACACACAGCTCACTAACAACACTAAAGAATATCCTCACTAACAATAAAGAATATCCTCACTAACAACACTAAAGAATATCCTCACTAACAATAAAGAATGTCCTCACTAACAACACTAAAGAATATCCTCACTAACACACAGCTCACTAACAACACTAAATAATATCCTCACTAACAAAACTAAAGAATATCCCCACTAACAACACTAAAGAATATCCCCACTACCAACACTAAAGAATATCCCCACTACCAACACTAAAGAATATCCCCACTACCAACACTAAAGAATATCCCCACTACCAACACTAAAGAATATCCCCACTACCAACACTAAAGAATATCCCCCCCCAACACACATCTCACTACCAACACTAAAGAATATCCCCACAACACACATCTCACTACCAACACTAAAGAATATCCCCTCTAACAAACACTTCACTACCAACACTAAAGAATATCCCCTCTAACAAACACTTCACTAACAACACTAAAAAATCTCCCCACTACCAACACTAAAGAATATCCCCACTACCAACACTAAAGAATATCCCCACTACCAACACTAAAGAATATCCCCACTACCAACACTAAAGAATATCCCCACTACCAACACTAAAGAATATCCCCTCTACCAACACTAAATAATATCCCCACTACCAACACTAAAGAATATCCCCACTACCAACACTAAAGAATATCCCCACTACCAACACTAAAGAATATCCCCTCTAACACACAGCTCACTACCAATAGCAGTCTGGTCTTGCTCTCTTTCTCTCTAGACTAAGAAGAAGGGAGCACCAGGGACCTCCGCTCTGTTAAGACTGAAGAATATCCCCCAACACACAGCTCATGATGAGGTGGTGAAGGCCGTGGAACCCTTCGGAAAGATCAACACCGTCATCCAGCTCAAGCCCATACAGCAGGTACTGTATCTTACCAGATGTCCGGAGTACCCTTGAACCCCAATCGTTCCTATAGTTCAAGGCCATAAACCAGGTATTTACAAACACCGGTCTTTCCCTTCGTTGATGTTCCCCGTCATGTCCAAAGACACAACTAATCAACAACAAATACATCTCTCCTCCGTCCTCCTCCGCTTCTCTTCATATTGGTTTTGGTGTATTTAAAAATAAATAACGAGTGGTCTAATAAACTAAACGCTCTCTCTCGTTCTCCCGCCCCCCCCCCCCTCTCTCGTTCTCCCGCCCCCCCCTCTCTCGTTCTCCTTCCGCCTTCCCCCCCTCTCTCGTTCTCCCGCCCCCCCCCTCTCTCGTTCTCCTTCCGCCTTCCCCCCCTCTCTCGTTCTCCCGCCCCCCCCTCTCTCGTTCTCCTTCCGCCTTCCCCCCCTCTCTCGTTCTCCCCCCCCCCCCCTCTCTCGTTCTCCCGCCTTCCCCCCCTCTCTCTCTCTCCTTCTCCTCCCGCCTTCTCCTCCCGCCTCCCCCCTCTCGTTCTCCTCCCGCCTTCCCCCCTCTCTCGTTCTCCTCCCGCCTCCCCCTCTCTCTCTCCTTCTCCTCCCGCCTTCTCCTCCCGCCTCCCCCCTCTCGTTCTCCTCCCGCCTCCCCCCTCTCGTTCTCCTCCCGCCTTCCCCCCCTCTCTCGTTCTCCTCCCGCCTTCCCCCCCTCTCTCGTTCTTCTCCTCTCTCCTTCTCCTCCCGCCTTCTCCTCCCGCCTCCCCCCTCTCGTTCTCCTCCCGCCTTCCCCCCTCTCTCGTTCTCCTCCCGCCTTCCCCCCCTCTCTTGTTCTCCTCCCGCCTTCCCCCCTCTCTCTCTCTCTCCTTCTCCTCCCGCCTTCTCCTCCCGCCTCCCCCCCTCTCGTTCTCCTCCCGCCCCCCCCCTCTCTCGTTCTCCCGCCCCCCCCCCTCTCTCGTTCTCCCGCCCCCCCCCTCTCGTTCTCCTCCCGCCTTCCCCCCTCTCTTGTTCTCTTCCCGCCTTCCCCCCCTCTCTCGTTCTCCTCCCGCCTTCCCCCCTCTCTCTCTCTCTCTCGTTCTCCCGCCTCCCCCCTCTCTCGTTCTCCTCCCGCCTTCTCCTCCCGCCTTCTCCCCCCCTCTCGTTCTCCTCCCGCCTTCCCCCCTCTCTCGTTCTCCTCCCGCCTTCCCCCCTCTCTCGTTCTCCTCCCGCCTTCCCCCCTCTCTCGTTCTCCTCCCGCCTTCCCCCCTCTCTCGTTCTCCTCCCGCCTTCCCCCCTCTCTCGTTCTCCTCCCGCCTTCCCCCCCTCTCGTTCTCCTCCCGCCTTCCCCCCCTCTCGTTCTCCTCCCGCCTTCCCCCCCTCTCGTTCTCCTCCCGCCTTCCCCCCCTCTCGTTCTCCTCCCGCCTTCCCCCCCTCTCGTTCTCCTCCCGCCTTCCCCCCCTCTCGTTCTCCTCCCGCCTTCCCCCCCTCTCGTTCTCCTCCCGCCTTCCCCCCCTCTCGTTCTCCTCCCGCCTTCCCCCCCTCTCGTTCTCCTCCCGCCTTCCCCCCCTCTCGTTCTCCTCCCGCCTTCCCCCCCTCTCGTTCTCCTCCCGCCTTCCCCCCCTCTCGTTCTCCTCCCGCCTTCCCCCCCTCTCGTTCTCCTCCCGCCTTCTCCCCCCTCTCGTTCTCCTCCCGCCTTCCCCCCTCTCTCTCTCTCTCGTTCTCCTCCCGCCTTCCCCCCTCTCTCTCTCATTCTCCTCCCGCCTTCCCCCCTCTCTCTCTCGTTCTCCTCCCGCCTTCCCCCCTCTCTCTCTCTCTCTCTCGTTCTCCTCCCGCCTTCCCCCCTCTCTCGTTCTCCTCCCTCCATCCCACTCTCTCTGTTCCCTCCATCCCTCTCTCTAGGCATCTGTGTTGTTTGAGAGGGAGGAGGATGCTAAGAAGCTGGCTAGCTGTAAGAACCTGACCATCAAAGGTCAGACCGTCACCGTACTAACGGAGAAAGATGCTCTGCTGGACGACTCCAAGGAACTGAACCAAACCAACAAGTCTACCGATGAAAAGTAAGAGAAATCAGCAACTCGTTTCTTTATTTAATTAGTTAACTCTATATACATTATGATATTCGTTAGTTACACGATGTAGAAATCCATCCACCATTTCCTGGTTGCTAAAGCTCGAAATAGTTTGTCTAATTTCAGTTTGTGACAAAATAGTCTAGTATAGTGTAGATAGTCATTGTTCCATCTACATTAATCTAGTATAGTGGAGTCATTGTACCATCTACATTAATCTAGTATAGTGTAGAGAGTCATTGTTCCATCTACATTAATCTAGTATAGTGTAGAGAGTCATTGTTCCATCTACATTAATCTAGTATAGTCTAGAGAGTCATTGTACCATCTACATTAATCTAGTATAGTGTAGAGAGTCATTGTTCCATCTACATTAATCTAGTATAGTGTAGAGAGTCATTGTTCCATCTACATTAATCTAGTATAGTGTAGAGAGTCATTGTTCCATCTACATTAATCTAGTATAGTCTAGAGAGTCATTGTACCATCTACATTAATCTAGTATAGTGTAGAGTCATTGTTCCATCTACATTAATCTAGTATAGTGTAGAGAGTCATTGTTCCATCTACATTAATCTAGTATAGTGTAGAGAGTCATTGTACCATCTACATTAATCTAGTATAGTGGAGTCATTGTACCATTTACATTAATCTAGTATAGTGTAGAGAGTCATTGTACCATCTACATTAATCTAGTATAGTGTAGAGAGTCATTGTACCATCTACATTAATCTAGTATAGTGTAGAGAGTCATTGTACCATCTACATTAATCTAGTATAGTGTAGAGTCATTGTTCCATCTACATTAATCTAGTATAGTGTAGAGTCATTGTTCCATCTACATTAATCTAGTATAGTGTAGAGAGTCATTGTTCCATCTACATTAATCTAGTATAGTGTAGAGAGTCATTGTTCCATCTACATTAATCTAGTATAGTGTAGAGTCATTGTTCCATCTACATTAATCTAGTATAGTGTAGAGAGTCATTGTACCATCTACATTAATCTAGTATAGTGTAGAGTCATTGTTCCATCTACATTAATCTAGTATAGTGTAGAGTCATTGTTCCATCTACATTAATCTAGTATAGTGTAGAGTCATTGTTCCATCTACATTAATCTAGTATATTGTAGAGTCATTGTAACATCTACATTAATCTAGTATAGTGTAGAGAGTCATTGTACCATCTACATTAATCTAGTATAGTGGAGTCATTGTACCATCTACATTAATCTAGTATAGTGTAGAGAGTCATTGTACCATCTACATTAATCTAGTATAGTGTAGAGAGTCATTGTTCCATCTACATTAATCTAGTATAGTGTAGAGAGTCATTGTACCATCTACATTAATCTAGTATAGTGTAGAGTCATTGTTCCATCTACATTAATCTAGTATAGTGTAGAGTCATTGTTCCATCTACATTAATCTAGTATAGTATAGAGAGTCATTGTTCCATCTACATTAATCTAGTATAGTGTAGAGAGTCATTGTACCATC
>NC_143042.1:55847500-55860000 GCF_057628025.1 Oncorhynchus mykiss | reverse complement strand
AACTCCCGTCCCTCCCCCAAGGGGGGCTTTAAAAAAAACTCCCGTCCCTCCACCAAGGGGGGCTTTAAAAAAAACTCCCGTCCCTCCCCCAAAGGGGGCTTTAAAAAAAACTCTCGTCCCTCCCCCAAGGGGGGCTTTTTAAAAAAAAGGAAGTGGACACCAACAATATCCTTTTGGGCAAAACTGAAAGAACTGACCAGTCATGTCTTCAAACGATTCGCTCAACAACACGAATTCGACCATTGGAGCATTTTGTTACGGTCTATAAGCTACATGGTGACTACATGGTGCCTTTCGACTGGAATATAGCGAAGAGGATTCGAAACAAAGAGTTGGATTTAGCTAACGTTAAAAGCTCAGCTACAGCCGATGGCACCAAGAAGGCAGAGGACAAATGCGGTGCCTAGATAAGTAAGTTATTTTTCCTGCGAGCCACCTAGCTAGCTAGCTATGTTTTAGTTTATCTACTGAAATCCATATTGTGTATTGCTTACTAACATGGGGGCGGGGAAATGTAATTTATGTTTCTGTTTGCTAACTTAGCTAGGGAGGTTAGCTAGCTGGCTAGGTAGCAAAGTTAGCTAAACAACTACCGGTAGCCATATCTATGACTAAAAAGAGAAAATGTTTTACAATCAGAGCTATTTTGTATCTCGAATTGTAAAACCTCTTCTCTTTTTAGTCGTAGATAAAGCTACAACATAACAACCAGCCAACTAAAGCGATATAAGCACATGACTGGAGTTGGGTAGCTAGTTAGCCTGGCGCCTGCTAACATGTTATGCGCTTAACCTCGCGTTTTGTAACTTTGTTAGCAAATGTGTAACATCGGCAACTTAATTTTACTAGCTAGCTATGTAACATAATTGTTTATGATTATGACCGGGGATGCATTTCAAAATGGCACAAAATGATAGGATTCAAAACAGATGTAAATAACAGTATTGTATAGCTAGCTAGCTAAGTTTACTAGCAAACAGTGAGGAGACACAATAATACTATTTATTGTTGTAAATATCTTAAACTAAAGCTGTTTTTTTTTACTATAATTTTTTGTTGTTGCCTAACTATTCCTGTTAGTATCTACTTACAGCCATGTCTACGTACCTAGGTACATTTTTACATAGTCTGGTCACTATGTAAAAGATGAGTGTTGTGCTTTATTTTGTATTAGGCTAGATATTGTACATGTAATCTGTGCCTGCGGAAGCATGTTCAAAGTAGTCAACCCTAATATTGATGTTATGCGTGGTTAAAACTGTTGTTCAAACTACAATAGTGTGTGTATATAAATATATATATTTTATTTTTTTTTGTCTTTCAGACAATATCGTGACGCCGGGGCTTCCTCCTGAAGTGGATTCTAGAACCAGAATTCCCGCGTGTCGTTGTAGCAGTACTGTATTCCGTGAACTGTAAACCCTCCTAGTGGGATTAAACATGATGCTGGATTTCAAACCGATGACTCTTGAGGAGCTGAATGGCAGTTTGATCATGACATCACTCCCCCCCTCCCCCCCCTTACAGCTTTACAGAGTATCCCCTGACCTTTTATTACACTGATCGCACTGTGTTGTCTTCCTGTGTGTTTCTTTGGGAAAGGACATTTTTCACCAATGACCACCGGTTTTCTTAATTACAGATTGTTACATTAGATAATGTGATTTTAACCAAAGATCGTTGTAGCACAGAGAATTCTTCACCAGCCTCGGTGACGCCATCCTCGACTCAAGGAAACGGGAGTCTCAAGTGTCCCGTGTTCAGTTGCAAGGTGGTCAGTTTTGAATTTAGAAAATGCTCCTCCATTTATTAAAATGTTTTTTTTTTGGTGTGTGTTGCCATCTTGTCTATTTCAAGTCTTCTCTTACCGATGAAGACCTGGTCTCTGGCATCATGACATGCAGTACTTTGAAGTGGACACCCACCTGTCTTCCCTCAATGGAGATATACGACTTGGAATAGACGAGATGTGTGTGAAATATCTTTGGGTTAAATCACATTGTTGCACCAGAGAAATCTGCAGCTATAGTTTTCTGCACCTGTCTCTTTACACCTGAGACGCCCTCGGACACACACTGAACTGTACTAGACCGGTCATAAATGTTTTTTTGTTTTTACCATAGAACATTCTTGTCGAATTTCCCAGTTCTCTTTGAGTCAGAGTTAAATAGTGTACAATCCCCTGTATTTTAGATTGGGACAAATAAACCTTGGAATATGTGAATGTTTAGCATCTGTTTTGATGCTATAGAGTCCTATTTAGTTTATGTAAATATATTCTGTGAATCCAAGGCGTCTGCATGTTGAAGATTGATAGAAAATTGTTATTTCTATGGTGGTTCTACATCGGGGGCTCTCCAACCCTGTTCCTGAAGAGCTACTGTCAGGATTTCACTACAACCTTAATCTAGCGTAACTGATTCTAATACTAAGAACAGGGTTGGAGAGCGCTAGTCTAGAACGAGTGCCCTAGTCTACATGGAGAACAGGGTTGGAGAGCGCTAGTCTACGTCGAGTGCCCTAGTCTACATGGAGAACAGGGTTGGAGAGCCCTAGTCTACATGGAGAACAGGGTTGGAGAGCCCTAGTCTACATGAAGAACAGGGTTGGAGAGCCCTAGTCTACATGAAGAACAGGGTAGCAGAGCCCTAGTCTACGTGGAGAACAGGGTTGGAGAGCCCTAGTCTACGTGGAGAACAGGGTTGGAGAGCCCTAGTCTACATGAAGAACAGGGTAGCAGAGCCCTAATCTACATAAAGAACAGGGTTGGAGAGCCCTAGTCTACGCGGAGAACAGGGTTGGAGAGCCCTAGTCTACGTGGAGAACAGGGTTGGAGAGCCCTAGTCTACATGAAGAACAGGGTTGGAGAGCCCTAGTCTACGTGGAGAACAGGGTTGGAGAGCCCTAGTCTACGTGAAGAACAGGGTTGGAGAGCCCTAGTCTACGTGGAGAACAGGGTTGGAGAGCCCTAGTCTACGTGGAGAACAGGGTTGGAGAGCCCTAGTCTACGTGGAGAACAGGGTTGGAGAGCCCTAGTCTACGTGGAGAACAGGGTTGGAGAGCCCTAGTCTACGTGGAGAACAGGGTTGGAGAGCCCTAGTCTACATGAAGAACAGGGTAGCAGAGCCCTAGTCTACGTGGAGAACAGGGTTGGAGAGCCCTAGTCTACGTGGAGAACAGGGTTGGAGAGCCCTAGTCTACGCGGAGAACAGGGTTGGAGAGCCCTAGTCTACGCGGAGAACAGGGTTGGAGAGCCCTAGTCTACGTCGAGAACAGGGTTGGAGAGCCCTAGTGTACATGGTCTCATGCTGAGCCACACTGGCTGCTTTTACACAGGCAGCCTATTTCTGATCTTAATCACATCAGCTCTTTTTTCAGAACTGATCTGATTGGTCAATATAACATTTAGTAAAGAAAAATAGATACAGTGGGGCAAAAAAGTATTTAGTATCTAGTCAGCCACCAATTGTGCAAGTTCTCCCACTTAAAAAGATGAGAGAGGCCTGTAATTTTCATCATAGGTACACTTCAACTATGACAGACAAAATGAGAAAAAAAAATCCAGAATCACATTGTAGGATTTTTAATTAATTTATTTGCACATTATGGTGGAAAATAAGTATTTGGTCAATAACAAAAGTTTATCTCAATACTTTGTTATATGACCCTTTGTTGGCAATGACAGAGGTCAAACGTTTTCTGTAAGTCTTCACGAGGTTTTCACACACTGTTGCTGGTATTTTGGCCCATTCCTCCATGCAGATCTCCTCTAGAGCAGTGATGTTTTGGGGCTGTTGCTGGGCAACATGGACTTTCAACTCCCTCCAAAGATTTTCTATGGGGTTGAGATCTGGAGACTGGCTAGCTAAGCATACCTAACATGGACACTTTCAATATTGTCTGCTTGCTGCTAGCAAACTAGCGTCACCATATTGGCAGTAAGATTGCTATCCAGCTAAAATCCAACTCGCCAACCATGGACGATTTCTGCACATTCATCATCATTGCCAATGTTACAAACACAGTGAGATAGTTAGTTATATCGACAATATTTACTTTTTTTTTAGTAACGGGAGTGTTTTTTCCAGACAAGGGTGGAATACGATTGCTAGCAGATTTGAGCTACACTTATTTGCTAACATTAGCTAGCTTACATTAGTTAAAAGTCCATCGGAGATAGAAAGAACAAATATTTACCCTGCTAAAGTTAGTTACCAGTCTAGCATTGACTATCATGTGATGAAACATGTTGGTTTGACAGTGTGTATAGTAAAAAGATAGCTATAGGATTTAGCTTTAGCTTTAGATTTTGACATTTCAAATACAGGACTGTAACATTAGCTAGCTAACTTAAGGCAGTCAAAGTTGATTTGTCACATGTGTCGAATACAACAGGTTTCATCTTACCGTGAAATGCTTACTTAAAACTGCATTGTTGTAAGAAAAATACCTAAAGAAATAAAAATAACAAATAATTAGCCATTTGATTAGATGTTCAGTAGTCTTATGGCTTGTGGGTAGAAACCTCTTGGACTTTTTTGGTACCGTTTGCCGTGCTGTAGCAGAGAGAACAGTCTATGACTAGGGTGGCTGGAGTCTTCGACAATTTTTAGGGCCTTCCTCTGACACCGCCTGGTATAGAGGTCCTGGATGGCAGGAAGCTTGGGCCCAGTGATGTACTGTTTCGCTACCCTCTGTAGCGCCTTGCGGTCGGAGGTCGAGTAGTTGCCATACCAGACTGATGCAACCAGTCAGGATGCTCTCGATGGTGCAGCTGTTGAACCTTTTGAGGATCTGGGGACCCATGCCAAATCTTCTCAGTCTCCTGAGGGGGAATAGGTTTTGTCATGCCCTCTTCACGACTGTCTTGGTGTGCTTGGGCCATGTCAGTTTGTTGATGATGTGGACATCAAGGAACTTGAAGCTCTCAATCTGCTCCACTACAGCCCGGTCCTCCTTTTCCTGTAGTCTACTATCATCTCCTTTGTCTTGATCACATTGAGGGAGAGGTTGCTGTCCTGGCACCACACGGCCAGGTCTCTGTTCTCTCCCTATAGGCTGCCTCGTCGTTGTCGGTGATCAGGCCTACCACTGTTGTCATCGGAAACTTAATGATGGTGTTGGAGTCGTGCCTACCCGTGCAGTCATGAGTGAACAGGGAGTACATGAGGGAGCACACCCCTGAGGGGCCCCTGTGTTGAGGATCAGTGTGGTGGATGTGATGTTACCTACCCTCACCACCTGGGGGTGGCCCGTCAGGAAGTCCAGGATCCAGTTGCAGATGGGGGAGTTTTGTCCCAGGATCCTTAGCTTAGTGATGAGCATTGAGGGCACTATGGTGTTGAACGCTGAGCTGTAGTCAATGAATAGCATTCTCATGTAGGTGTTCCTTTTGTCCAGGTGGGAAAGGGCACTGTGGAGTGCAATAGAGATTGCATCATCTGTGGACCTGTTGTATCGGTATGCAAATTGGAGTGGGTCTAGGGTTTCTGGGAAAATGGTGTTGATGTGAGCCATGACCAGCCTTTTCAAAGCAATTCATGGCTACAGATGTGAGTGCTACGGGTCGGTAGTCATTTAGGCAGGTTACCTTAGTGTTCTTGGGTACAAGGACTATGGTGGTCTGTTTGAAACATGCAGGTATTACAGACTCGGACAGGTTGAAAATGTCAGTGAAGACACTTGCCAATTGGTCAGCGCATGCTCGGAGTACACGTCCTGGTAATCCGTCTGGCCCTGTTTACCTGTTTAAAGGTCTTCCTCACATCGGTGTGAATGCCGGACTTTTACCATCTACTATGAGCAGAAGAATACACAGGAAGTTTAAACTTCCTGATTCTACCAGTCAAGTGTGTCAAGGGTTTTTCTTTCTTTTTACTATTTTCTACATTGTAGAATAATAGTGAAGACATCAAAACTATGAAATAACACATATGGAATCATGTGGTAACCAAAAAAAGTATTAAACAAATCTAAATGTATTTTAGATTCTTCAAATTATCCACCCTTTGCCCGTGATGATAGCTATGCACACTCTTGGATTTCTCTCAACCAGCTTCATGAGAAATGCTTGTCCAACAGTCTTGAAGGAGTGCCCACATATGCTGAGCACTTGTTGACTGTTTTTCCTTCATTCTGTGGGCCAACTCATCCTAAACCATCTCAATTGGGTTGAGGTCAGGTGATTGTGGAGGCCAGGTCATCTGATGCAGCACTCCCATCACTTTCCTTCTTGGTCAAATAGCCCTTACACAGCCTGGAGGTGTGTTGGGTCATTGTCCCGTTGAAAAACAAATGATAGTCCCACTAAGGACTAACCAGATGGGATGGTGTATCACTGCCTAATGCTGTAGTAGCCATTGTAGAATGCTGTGGTAGCCATGCTGGTTAAGTTTGTCTTGAATTCGAAATGAATCACTGACAGTGTCACCAGCAAAGTACCATCACACCTCCTCCTCCATGCTTCACGGTGGGAACCACATATGCAGAGGTCATCCGTTCGCCTACTCTGCGTCTCACAAAGACACGGCGCTTGGAACCAAAAATCTCAAATTTGGACTTATACCAAAGGACTGATTTCCACCGGTCTAATGTCCATTGCTCGTGTTTCTTGGCCCAAGCAAGTCTCTTCTTATTGGTGTCCTTTAGTAGTGGTTTCTTTGCAGCAATTCAACCATGAAGACCTGATTCACACAGTCTCCTCTGAACAGTTGATGTTGAGATGTGTCTGTTGAACTGGGCTGCTATCTGAGGCTGTTAACTCTAATGAACAGCAGAGGTAACTCTGGGGCTTCCTTTCTTGTGGCGGTCCTCATGAGAGACAGTTTCATCGCTTGGTATTTGCGACTGCACTTGTTTTTGAAATGTTCCACGTTGACTAACCATCATGTCTTAAATCAAAGTAGTTTTCCTTTGCTTATTTGAGCTGTTCTTGCCATAATACTGACTTTGTCTTTCACCAAATAAGGGCTGTCTTCTGTATACCCACCCTACACCTTGTCACAACACACCAGATTGGCTCAAACGCATTAAGAAGGAAAGAAATACCACAAATTAACTTTTAACAAGGCACACCTGTTAATTGAAATGCATTCCTGAAGCTGGTTGTCATCAAAGCAAAGGCTACTTTAAAGGGTCTCAAATATAAAATATACAGTATTTAGATTTAACACTTTTTTTGGTTACTACATAATTCAATATGTAATAATAATACATAATACAATTTAATCGTTATTTCATAGTTTTGATGTCTTCACTATTATTCTACAAGGTGTCCAAACTTTTGACTGGTACTTTATACTGAACAAAAAAAATAGAACCTCAACATGTAAAGTGTTGGTCCCATTTTTCATTGGCTGAAAGAAAAGATCCAAGAAATGTTTGTTACGCACAAAAAATATTTCTTCTCACAAATGTGAAGAATTTAGTCCTGTTATTTTCCACCATAATTTGCAAATAAATTCATAAAAAGTGTACCTATGATGAAAATTACAGGCCTCTCTCATCTTTTTAAGTGGGAGAACTTGCACAATTGGTGGCTGACTAAATACTTTTTTTTGCCCCACTGTGTGTGTGTGTATATATACATATATATTTATATATTTTAATTGTACACATTTTTTTTATAAATTTATATCTCCAATAAGTTGCTAGTGGTCAATGGAATGTGACGGTAACAACAGTGCCTGAGAACCGTCGTATTCATTTTCAGGTTGGATTTTCCCGACAGATTTTGTGTTGCGCGCGCAACGAGTGACTTGTTTTCCATCATTGAGGAGGCGGTGTGATAGCTAGCTGAGCCCATGGCGAAACGTGATGGCTAGCGGAAATAGCTAGCTTGCAGCCGCAAAAAGGCAAACGACCCAGCAGCAACTACTCCATCTGAGGGGTGTCAAACTCATTCCGCGGAGGGCTGGGTGTCTGCGGGTTTTGGGTTTTTCCTTCCAATTAAGACCTAGACAACCAGTTGAGGGTGTTCCTCACTAATTAATTAATTAATTAATCAATCAGGTACTAGGATTTTTTACATTTTATTTCACCTTTATTTAATCAGGTAAGTTGAGAACAAGTTCTCATTTACAACTGTGACCTGGCCAAGATAAAGCAAAGCAGTTCGACACAAACAACAACACAGAGTTACACATGAAGTAAAACAAACATACAGTAGAAAAGTCCATATACAGTGTGTGCAAATGAGGTGAGATAAGGGAGGTAAGGCAATAAATAGGCTATGGTGGCAAAATAATTACAATATAGCAATTAAACACTGGAATGGTAGATGTGCAGAAGATGAATGTGCATGTAGAGATACAGGATGCGAAGGTACAAGATAAATAAATACAGTATGGGTAGTTGTTTGGGCTGTTTACAGGTGAGCTATGTACAGGTGCAGTGATCTGTGAGCTGCTCTGACAGCTGGTGCGTAAAGCTAGTGAGGGAGATAAGAGTCTCCATCTTCAGAGATTTCTGCAGTTCGTTCCAGTCATTGGCAGCAGAGAACTGGAAGGAGAGGTGGCCAAAAGAAGAATTGTCTTTGGGGATGACCAGTGAGATATACCTGCTGGAGCGCGTGCTACAGGTGGGTGTTGTTTTCGTGACCAGTGAGCTGAGATAAAGCGGGGCTTTACCTAGCAGAGACTTGTAGATGACCTGGAGCCAGTGGGT
This sequence comes from Oncorhynchus mykiss, assembly GCF_057628025.1. Taxonomy (NCBI): domain Eukaryota; kingdom Metazoa; phylum Chordata; class Actinopteri; order Salmoniformes; family Salmonidae; genus Oncorhynchus; species Oncorhynchus mykiss. The sequence goes on along the minus strand of NC_143042.1, from coordinate 55,851,336 downwards.
TTGGCGACGAATATGAAGCGAGGGCCAGCCAACGAGCATACAGGTTGCAGTGGTCGGTAGTATATGGGCTTTGGTGACAAAACTGATGGCACTGTGATAGACTGCATCCAATTTGCTGAGTAGAGGGTTGGAGGCTATTTTGTAAATGAGATCGTCGAAGTCGAGGATCGGTAGGATGTTTTACAAGGGTATGTTTGGCAGCATGAGTGAAGGAGGCTTTGTTGCGAAATTTGAAGCCGATTCTATATTTAATTTTGGATTGGAGATGTTTGATGTGGGTCTGTAAGGAGAGTTTACAGTCTACCCAGACACCTAGGTATTTGTAGTTGTCCACATATTCTAAGTCAGAACCGTCCAGAGTAGTGATGTTAGTCAGGGGGGGGGGAGCGATCGGTTGAAGAGCATGCATTTAGTTTTACTAGCATTTAAAAGCAGTTGGAGGCCACAGAAGGAGTGGTGTATGGCATTGAAGCTCATCTGGAGGTTAGTTAACACAGTGTCCAACGATGGGCCAGAAGTATACAGAATGGTGTCGTCTGCGTAGAGGTGGATCAGAGAATCACCAGCAGCGAGACCGACATCATTGACGTATACAGAGAAGAGAGTCGGTCCAAGAATTGAACCCTGTGGCACCCCCATAGAGTCTGCCAGAGGTCCGGACAACAGGCCCTCCGATTTGACACACTGAACTCTATCAGAGAAGAGAGTCGGCCCGAGAATTGAACCCTGTTGCACCCCCATAGAGTCTGCCAGAGGTCCGGACAACAGGCCCTCTGAGGATGGAGCGAAAACCCGCTGACACTCGGCCTATCAAGTGAGTTTGACACGTGATCCAAAGAATCAGAGACATTTGGAGAGTAGACAGGCAAAAAAGGAACCTCGGATTTGTGGAGAGAACTAAGGGAGTTGAAGGGATTCAAAACAGACCCAGAATTTGATTATTTATTTTTTTCGACTGAAAAGGTAAGACATGGTTAGCTAGATAATAAGTGAAATGTTGCTTTTTTTTTAGTGGTAAAAAATGTGTGGCAATATTTTGGATTTCTTGTTTTGAATTATTTCGAGCCAGCTGTCCAATAGTCTACATTAGCTAGCTGACATTAGCTAGTAGCTTGTTAGCTGACTGCAACATTGGTTTGTTTCATTTTGAATATAAAATGTGGCTCCACTAGTTTAGTCGTAATTTAAGTGTATAACGTTGCTTAACTTTGTGTCTGTGGTCTGAAACCAAAGCTGATATTGGTTAACTAGCTAGCAGCTTCATTTCACACAAGTGTACTGGCACAGAATAGCCACAAAGCCCAGTTCAGAGACATATGACGTGACGTGACAGTTTGTTTGATCTGAACAGTCTAGTTTTATAACGTTTGTTGTTGGCAGGAGTATTACAGATTCAACATGTCAAGTCTGGTTTAGCCATTCAAAGAACATTGGGCTAACATTGTGTTCAGCTAATCAGCTAGCTAGCTATATATTTGCTGTACACAGCTAGCCTGGTGTGCTGACATTTCTGACAAGTCAAAAACTGAACTCTGTTTCTGGTATGTCATGACACGCGTTTTCCTACAAGTGGCAACTTTTTTTTTTTGTTTAAAATGTTAATCTCGTAATTGTAAAGCGGCACTGTGGAAACGATCTCAACTGCACATCTTGTGTTTTTGACCTGAATGCCTCATCTTTGTACAACACATTCTATAGCTAGTTTTAGAATGATCTCTGATCTAGGTCAGAGATGGTCAACTCGTCATCGGGAGTTTCTTTTGGGGACACTTGCCCCAGCTAATCATGACGCCAATAATTATGGTCTTGTGTTTAGAATTGAATTGATTTTAATCAGGTGTGATTTTAGTTAATTTTATACTCACCAAATTATTTTTCTTTCAGCTAAAGGAGACTCCACACTAACCAAGTCTCGAAGGTGAAAGTGTCTACGCATATTTGAAAACGTCAAAGGACTATACCAACATCCCAGGACTTCAGAGAGAAGTATTGTGAAGACTGGGATCTCAATTTGGGGGGGGGGTCTACTAAGGAGAAGGATCATGTGATCAGATTAACCAGGACTTCCTGAAGTGTCACAGGGTGCAGTAAGCTTTTATGAGCTGGGAATGTTCGGAGATTTCCCCGTTTGTCAGATTTGGTTGTTCCCAGGAAGTGTGTGAACCTACAGATTTGGTTGTTGAAAGACGTGGGATGTTTGTTTGGGCAACAATAAACTTGTGTGAGAAACAATACTTGTGTATTTTTTTTATTTTTTTTATCTAGCATATAGTCATCATTATTGTACATTTGAAATTGTTTTAGAATGATTTTTACTAAACTGTTGTCTTTTCCTGGATGTCTATGGTCTCATAAGGTTTACACTTCAAATGAGTAGACCTACAGGTCTGTAGATATCCAGAAAGGTGTGTGTGGGCTACCTACAGGTCTGTAGATATCCAGAAAGGTGTGTGTGTGTGGGCTACCTACAGGTCTGTAGATATCCAGAAGGTGTGTGTGGGCTACCTACAGTTCTGTAGATATCCAGAAGGTGTGTGGGCTACCTACAGGTCTGTAGATATCCAGAAGGTGTGTGTGTGGGCTACCTACAGGTCTGTAGATATCCAGAAAGGTGTGTGTGGGCTACCTACAGGTCTGTAGATATCCAGAAGGTGTGTGGGCTACCTACAGGTCTGTAGATATCCAGAAGGTGTGTGTGGGCTACCTACAGGTCTGTAAATATCCAGAAAGGTGTGTGTGGGCTACCTACAGGTCTGTAGATATCCAGAAGGTGTGTGTGTGTGGGCTACCTACAGGTCTGTAGATATCCAGAAAGGTGTGTGTGTGTGTGGGCTACCTACAGGTCTGTAGATATCCAGAAAGGTGTGTGTGTGTGGGCTACCTACAGGTCTGTAGATATCCAGAAGGTGTGTGTGGGCTACCTACAGTTCTGTAGATATCCAGAAGGTGTGTGGGCTACCTACAGGTCTGTATATATCCAGAAGGTGTGTGTGTGGGCTACCTACAGGTCTGTAGATATCCAGAAAGGTGTGTGTGGGCTACCTACAGGTCTGTAGATATCCAGAAGGTGTGTGGGCTACCTACAGGTCTGTAGATATCCAGAAGGTGTGTGCGGGCTACCTACAGGTCTGTAGATATCCAGAAGGTGTGTGTGGGCTACCTACAGGTCTGTAGATATCCAGAAAGGTGTGTGTGTGGGCTACCTACAGGTCTGTAGATATCCAGAAAGGTGTGTGTGTGGGCTACCTACAGGTCTGTAGATATCCAGAAAGGTGTGTGTGTGGGCTACCTACAGTTCTGTAGATATCCAGAAGGTGTGTGTGGGCTACCTACAGGTCTGTAGATATCCAGAAAGGTGTGTGTGTGGGCTACCTACAGGTCTGTAGATATCCAGAAGGTGTGTGTGGGCTACCTACAGGTCTGTAGATATCCAGAAAGGTGTGTGGGCTACCTACAGGTCTGTAGATATCCAGAAAGGTGTGTGTGGGCTACCTACAGGTCTGTAGATATCCAGAAAGGTGTGTGTGTGGGCTACCGTGCTGTAAATAGTACAAAACAAGCCGTTGAGTCACAGAGCAGGTCAGTTTTATTAGTGGGATAAATTAGAATACAAGGTGGTCTCTGTAACCTTCCTCAAAATAACAAAAGCACCGTGTAAGGGAAAAGTGATATCACCCAGACCAAGGAAAAATGTACACACAAAAAAATCTATATATACTTTCAAAGATATCACCTGTTACCTGTTACGTTAAAATACCTTATCACCTGTTATCTGTTATATTAAAATACCTTATCACCTGTTACGTTAAAATACCTTATCACCTGTTATATTAAAA